>NC_041384.1:465796310-465801246 GCF_002162155.2 Triticum dicoccoides
GGGTACAAGACGAGGGATGAAGCTTACCTCGGCGGAAAATGGTAGCCACTCCCGTTGTTGTCCTGCATAAGCAGTGGAAAGGCATGATAAGTACAACAATCTTAACATCAAACAAATATAGCAAAGGTAAACAACATCATCTCCGAATGATAGCTTGAATGTGTTGGTTTCAGCATGCTATTAAAGCAGATATAAAATGGAAGGCAATGTTACCGACAGTAGGCTTAACAGCCATCAAATATTGCAATTCAAACTGGTATTGTTGAAAATGAATAGAACATAGGTAATGCTTAAACATCACACTGGATAAATGTATAAAACTAAAAATAAAGGGCATGTGTTAACTACACCAGGAATAATTGGAACCAAATATAGTCGTTCAAGCTGGTATTGATGTAGTCGAGCGGCACAGTTCCGACATGCACATAATGAACCACACATTGTGAATGACTAAAATAAACAAGGCATAAACGACCAGTATAACAACCAAATATAGTCATTGAAAACTAGACAGAGTCTCACTGCAACAAACCTAACAAGAAAATACAGATAAACAGGGCATATGCTTGAAAACTGGACAAATGCTCACTGCAACCAACCTAACAAGCAGATAAAGATAAACAAGGCATCTGCTTGATAACTGGAGAAATGCTAAAAAAGCAACCTAACAACCAAATATAGATAAACAAGGCATCTGCTTGATAACTGGACAAATGCTAAAAAAACAACCTATCAACCAAATACAGATAAACAAGGCATCTGCTTGATAACTGGACAAATACTCACTGCAACCAAACTAAGAACCAAATACAGATAAACAAGGCATCTGCTCGATAACTGAAAAAATGCTCACTCGAACCAACCTAACAACCAAATACAGATAAACAAGGCATATACTCACTATAAACAACCAAATATAGCCATTCATGAAACTAAAGTGGACAATTCATACTTAAACATCACATAGACCTATTGAACAATACGTTTTTGCATAACTGAAATAATTAAACATGGCATAGTTAAAGCACCGCACGGCAAATGCTATTACAACAAAGTGTACAGCTTGGCAAGCTAGAAAAGGTAATATTTGCTGATAGAATGTTGCCTCACATTTCATGGACGGGATCCTTCCAGTTGGAAGAGCACAGACCCATGGTGCGCTCTCTGATGTCACAGATGGGTTGTTTCACCTTGGAAGAACCTTCGTGGGTGCCCTCGTCGTGGTCGTGGTCGATGAGATCTGACTTGGCAATTGAGGATCCCAAGCCGCCGCCGTAGAACGTGTCCTTCAGAAGTGACAAAATGGGCTCGATGGCGTATAAAGCTCGCAAATCCTTGACCACTTGGTGGAGGAGATCAGCGGCAGGGCCGTCGAAGAGATCGACAACAGTTGAACCAGAGGGGTTGGGGATGGACCACTTAACCTGTGACATGGCCCGTGTGAAGCCGTCAGTGTGGACGAGCTTGATGTCATAGCCAGCTTTCCCGAGATACAGTAATATGCTAGCCCGCTGACATGAAGCTTTCGGCATGGAAATGTAGTAAACATCATCACCGGCTTTCGCGGTGATGTGTTGCTCCAGGATCGACAGGTCGGGGCAAATGGCGGCCACCTCGCCAACGTCCACCAGAGAGGCCATGATAAACCTCTTCTTGGCCGAACGCTCGTCGGGCTCCCAGGGATACGTGGTCGAGCTTAGGCTACGACATTCTGGAGCAGGGGATGTGGATCTGGCGGGGAGGGACACTGCGGGCCTCATCTAAAAACTCAGGGGAGTGGGGCGACGGTATGGGAATCACTAGATAACCTGAACTTTATTATCTAAGCTAGGAGGAATGGGCAGACCGACAGGGTTGGCGGCGGCGCCGACGGCGGCCGCGAGCTAGGGTTCAAAGGGGGGAGGGGCGGGAGGGGGACTGTGGAGGGGGTGGTGTTTGAGGATACGCCGCGGCTACTGAAAATTTTAGTAATGGTGGGTGGAGATGGTGGTGGACGAGGGAGGGCGATGGTTCAAGTGCCTCGGCTGCTAAAATATGCGTGTATGATAATAAGGAAAAGTGGCGCGGATCCGCCGATTTTTGCAATGCTCAAGGTGGGTAGTTTGTTTTTTATATTTCTAGCTAGCTGGTCTATTGCACACGGTTCATCCTAATTTCCAAATAAACTTACCCGCCTTTAGTTTCGACAGGTGGTGGTTTTACAGCGCACTTGCATCGCATACGGTTAAGCTGGTGCCTCCACCCTTTGCTCGCGCTTGCGCGGTCGTGGTGATTTCAGCGCACTTGCATCACACACGGTTGAGCCAGTACCTCCACCTTAATTTTCTCGCGCTTGCGCGGTTGTGGTGATTCACATCGCACTTGTATCGCACATGGTTTACATATTATACCCCATGTTCGTTGAGGACCATCGGAGTCTTTGCAGCAAAATATAATGTCAGGGAGGGTCAAAAGACAGCCACACCAGCATGTGGCCCAAATATATATGAGTGAAAAGGGTGGTATGTGATGTTTAGAATTCCAATGCACAACTTTGACCCCACGGGCCCACGGTTGGGCGCGTCATTGAAGATCGATGAGAGGGTTCAGAAGTCAAGAACCACCTGGAAGTGGCCAAATATATGTACGAATATTGGGGATATTTAAAACTTTAAATACACAATGCATAACTTTGGTGGCACCTGCCTCGCAAACCCGAAAGCACCCTAACAACCACCTAGCTAGGATATATATAATGACATAATGTCGTACGTAGCTAGGATGCTTGGCCCACCACCTCCCACTTAGTGTCAGCAAGGCGGATGCACGTAATGATCGATACTTTGGTCATACATGCATGTCGACATGACCTACCATAAGACGGACCAATGAATCTTTTGCTTGGTCAAATGACAGTTGTTGTTGTCGATAAACCGCTTGGGCCAATAGATTGAACCATCGTAAACATCGCATGAAAGGGACCACAAAACCAGCACCTCTTGCATGCGGCCCAAAATGGTGTACGTTGGGAAGGGGTGATGTGTGTTTTCAATATAGAATAATGTACAATTTAGATGTGGTGCCTACCTCTCGATACAGACAACAACCATGAAGGCAAGGTAGTTAAGGACGAGATACATACGCAGGGTTTGATTTAGGCCGAACCCAGCAATCCGAGCATGTGGGAGGGAATCCTGACAACGCATGAGCTCGAGTTTTAATTGACCGGCATTTGACGGTGACCGGCCCTAACATGAACTAGGAGGAATCCATTCATGGCAAACACATACCCCTCATTATCGGTCAAAGGGATGATATATATACACTCGGGGAGCCCACATATATCCGTGTCGTCACAAAAAACCGCACAAGGGAGACGTGGTCGATCAGAAGACCCCGTATACACTGCATGTGGCCCAAAAATATGTATGGGTACGGTGGTGTATCATGTGTTTAAATCCCAAATACACAACTTCGATGGGCCACGCCAAGTACATTACAAACCGAACACCGTACCCCCGACTCCAAGCCTGGTTCAATACCTATGAAGCCTGGTTCAATACCTATGATGTCAGTTTCCCAACTTCGAGGCAGCAACGGGGGGGGGGGGTCGTCCCACGCATGCGCTCAAACTTTATTTTGTCTAGCATGGGACACATCTATATATATATATATATATACATCTATACACATATATAGTGTGCGAATAACTATGAAAGTTGCTCGTTGGATGAAGCCAATCCGACGGTACAGAGATGGCAAATCCGATCACTACTGGCCGCTGGATATCATCTACATTCCACCAGATTCTGCCACATGTACAATCTAGAAGACTCCATGGTTGAATTTAAGCATAATGCACAAACCTCTAAACACAAGCACTTCTCCTTTATTCTCTAGAATCTTCCATATCTTAATTGCCCAAACCTTTTTTTCTAAATGAATTGTCACTATTTGTTTTTACCTTTACAATGCACAATTCCACGAATCTTAAAATAGTTTTTTTACAAAACTAATTGATTTTGGATGAGATGAACAATAAGAATTAAACGAACATCTACATCATGCATATCTGGGAGAAGAGGCGGGAAACCGATGAGAGGAGTGGCGAGAAACAGTAGCCTGTTTTGAGTGAAAACCTAGTAGAGAAGGAAGCATGAGCTACACAATGCATGCGCGCAGTGCTTACCCATGTACTGCATGTGCTGTCGAAAGGGATCAGGGTTGCCGTTCGATCTGGGAGCATCCAACGATGCACACGTACGATCCATGGGGTTTGGGTTCTGGCCAGTCAGAATGCAAGACTCAGATCACGTGCGTAGCCCGGGGGGAATGTCATATGGAAACCAACATTCGGTGGAAACCGGTGAAAACCACGAGAAAAAGATGTTTTGAAGTTTCAAAAAAATCAAAAAAATACGGGATGTCAAGAAGATGATGTTTTATTGGCACACAAAATTTCAAGTTGAAACACATTAAGAGATGTGCGCTATGTGATACATCTCCAACGTATCTATAATTTTTGATTGTTCCATGCTATTATTTTATCTGTTTTGGATGTTAATGGGCTTATTTATACACTTTTATATTATTTATGGGACTAACCTACTAACCCAAGGCCCAGTGCAAATTGTTGTTTTTTGCCTATTTCAGTGTTTCGTAGAAAAGGAATATCAAATGGAATCCAAACGGAATGAAACCTTCGGGAGAGTTATTTTTGGAACAAACGTGATCCAGGGGACCTGGAGTAGACGTCAAGAAAGAAACAAGGTGGCCACGAGGCAGGAGGGCGCGCCCCCACCCTCGTGGGACCCTTGCAGCTCCACCGACCTACTTCTTCCTCCTATATATATCCATATACCCTGAAAACATCTAGGAGCACCACGAAACCCTATTTCCACCGCCGCAACCTTCTGTACCCAAGAGATCCCATCTTGGGGCCTTTTTCGGAGCTCTG
>NC_041384.1:465801405-465844487 GCF_002162155.2 Triticum dicoccoides
GGGCTTCTACATCAACACCATAGCCTCTCCGATGATGTGTGAGTAGTTTACCACAGACCTTCGGGTCCATAGTTATTAGCTAGATGGCTTCTTCTCTCTCTTTGGATCTCAATACAATGTTCTCCTCGATCTTCATGGAGATCTATTTGATGTAACTCTTTTTGCGGTGTGTTTGTCGAGATCTGATTAATTGTGGGTTTATGATCAAGTTTATCTATGAACAATATTTGATTCTTCTCTGAAATATTTTATGTATGATTGGTTTTCTTTGCAGGTCTCTTCGAATTATCAGTTTGGTTTGGCCTACTAGATTGATCTTTCTTGCAATGGGAGAAGTGCTTAGCTTTGGGTTCAATCTTGCGGTGTCCTTTCCCAGTGACGGCAGGGGCAGCAAGGCACGTATTGTATCATTGCCATCGAGGATAAAAAGATGGGGTTTATATCATATTGCTTGAGTTTATCCCTCTACATCATGTCATCTTGCCTAATGTGTTACTCTGTTCTTATGAACTTAATAGTCTATATGCATGTTGGATAGCGGTTGATGTGTGGAGTAATAGTAGTAGATGCATAATCGTTTCGGTCTACTTGTCGCGGACGTGATGCCTATATACATGATCATGCCTAGATATTCTCATAATTATGAACTTTTCTATCAATTGCTCAACAGTAATTTCTTCACCCACCGTAATACTTATGCTATCTTGAGAGAAGCCACTAGTGAAACCTATGGCCCCCGGGTCTATCTTTTATCATATAAGTTTCCAATCTACTTTATTTTCCAATCTTTACTTTCAATCTATATCATAAAAATACCAAATATATTTATCTTATTATTATCTCTATCAGATCTCACTCTCATAAGTGACCATGAAGGGATTGACAACCCCTTGATCGCGTTGGTTTCGAGGTTCTTATTTGTTTGTGTAGGTACGAGGGACTTGCGTATAGTCTCCTACTGGATTGATACCTTGGTTCTCAAAAACTGAGGGAAATACTTACGCTACTTTGCTGCATCACCCGTTCCTCTTCAAGGGAAAACCAATGCAGTGCTCAAGAGGTAGCACTATGAAAAAGACAAAATCAGTGTTGAATAGTGCCGAATAGTAATGTCACTATTCAGGGCGGAATTTGTCTATTTCATAGCTCACATCTCGTAATGTTTTTCAACTTGAAACATCACCTTCCTAACATCCCACATTTTTCAGATTTTTATGAAACTTTAAAATATGGTTTCCACGAAGTTTTCATTGAATATTAGCTTTCGTGAGTGTACCGTGTGCTATTTGAAAACATTTCGTGAGAAGAATCTCGGTTTTTAAATCCCCATAAATCCAAAACTAAGCTGAAAATCATGAGACCTGCCATAGTGTCACGACATTGCACTTATATGTTGAGGAATTTTTTTCGTCCATTGTGGTGCAAGTTTTATTACAAGCCTCTTACGAACTGGAGCTTCTCTCAAAGAAGCCTCGTGGTTCCGATAGGGAAATGTGTCCCCCTTGTGGGCGAAACGTAATCACTGCATCTTTTCACCTTGTATTTTCTTCTACGAGCAACATGGAATGACAGGATATTCGTGCTGAAATTTAAACTTATTCAGGGTTCGTTTGGCCTTTTTATACACTAATTGAGTTTCCTAGGCATTTAATGTCCATAATTCAAATCTAAACTACAAATACATGCTCCAGTTCACCAAAATGGCTAGAAAAATTATACATGTGTCCTTGGGTGCATGTTTAGGTCCCATGCCAGGAATGGGAACGAATTACAACCGTACTGGTGTCATGGCTCGTACTCAAACATTTCGAATCTCGGTTTTTAAGTCCCCATAAATCCTAAACTCGCCAGAAAGTCATCAAAGGTGGCATGGTGTCACGTCATGGCACATATCTGTTGTGGTAAAAACATTATCCAATTTGGGCCAAGCTTTATTACAAACCTCTTACAAAAACTGGAGCTTCTCTCAAAGAAGCCTCGTGGTTCTGATAGGGAAACGTGTTCCCCTTGTTGGCGAAACATAATCACTACCTCTTTTCACCTTGTATTTTCTTCCATGGGCAACATGGAACCACATGATATCCATGTTGAAATTTAAACTTATTCAGGGTTCGTTTGGCCTTTTTATACACTAATTGAGTTTCCTAGGCATTTAATGTCCATAATTCAAATCTAAACTACAAATACATGCTCCAGTTCACCAAAATGGCTAGAAAAATTATACATGTGTCCATGGGTGCATGTTTAGGTATCATGCCAGGAATGGGAACGAATTACAACCGTACTGGTGCCCTCGATCTTCCTCAAACATTTCGAATCTCGGTTTTTAAGTCCCCATAAATCCTAAACTCTCCAGAAAGTCATCAAAGGTGGCAAGGTGTCATGTCATGACACATATATGTCGTGGTAAAAATGTTGCCAATATGGGCCAAACTTTATTACAAACCTCTTACAAACTGGAGCCTGTCGCAAGAACCCTCGTGGTTTTGATAGGGAAACGTGTCCCTTGTGGGCCAAACGATAATCGCTCCCTCTTCTAGCCTCGTATTTTCTTCTACATGCAACACGGAACAACTGGAGATTCGGGCTGAACTTTGAAATTATTCAGGGTTCGTTGGACCTTTTTATTCATTAATTGAGTTTTCTAGGCATTTAATGTCCATCATTCAAATCCGAACTACAAATACATGCTCCAGTGCACCAAAATGGCTAGAAAAACGTACATGTTTCCTTGGGGTGCATGTTTAGGTCCCATGGAACGAATGGGAACGAATTCAACCGTATCGCCATCCTGGCCTGGCCACAAACATTGCGAATCTCGGTTTTTAAATGTCTGTAAATGCAAAACTCACCAGGAAATCATGAAACTTGGTATGGTGTCACTACATGGTATATATAATTGTCCAATTTGGGCGAAGCTATATTACAAGCCTTTTACAAACCGGAGCATGTCGCAACCCTCATGGTTCCGATAGGGAACATGCCCCTCTTGTGGGCGAAACAATAATCGATGCCTCTTCTCTCCTTGAACTTTGTTTTCTACAGGCAACATAGAATAACAGGAGTGTCGGGCTAAAATCTGAAACTGTTCAGGGTTTGTTTGGCCATTATATATATATATTACTAATTACTAAGTTTTCTATGCATTTAATGTAGTCCATAATTCAAATTTGAACTACAACCACATGCTCCAATGAAGCAAAATAGGTGGGAAGTCGTGCATGTGTCATTGGGTGCATGTTTAGGTCTTGTTTAAGGAATGAGAATGAATTACAAACTTGTCATCGTCCTAAAACAATGAGAATCTCGGTTTTTAAATCCCTGTAAATAAAAAAGTCACCCAAAAAACATGAAACTTGCTATGGTTTCATGACATGGCACATATATGTCGTGGTAAGAAAAATCGTCTAGTTTGAGAAGAGGCACACACATTAGTAGCCAACGAAGTCCTTTTTGAAAAAAAACTGACACATTAATATCGCAAATGGGTGTATTATATTTACGATGTCGAAATTTAACCATACTCGGTGGCGTGCGTGCAGTTGTTTGATTAGATGGGACGAGCGCGAGAAGTCCGCCGTGCTGCTTCGATGGGACGCGTGCGAGCAGTCCGGCGCGCAGGCTTGACGGGACGCATGCATCCTATCCACCTCGCAGGTGATGACCCACAAGTATAGGGGATCTATCGTAGTCCTTTCGATAAGTAAGAGTGTCGAACCCAATGAGGAGTAGAAGGAAATGATAAACGGTTTTCAGCAATGTATTCTCTGCAAGTACTGAAATAAGTGGTAACAGATAGTTTTGTGATGAGATAATTTGTAACGAGCAACAAATAACAAAAGTAAATAAAGTGCAGCAAGGTGACCCAATCCTTTTTGTAGCAAAGGACAAGCCTGGACGAACTATTATATAAGGAAAAGCGCTCCCGAGGACACATGGGAATATCGTCAAGCTAGTTTTCATCACGTTCATATGATTCGCGTTCGGTACTTTGATAATTTGACATGTGGGTGGACCGGTGCTTGGGTGCTGTTCTTACTTGAACAAGCATCCCACTTATGATTCACCTCTATTGCAAGCATCCGCAACTACAACAAAAGTATTAAGGTAGACCTAACCATAGCATGAAACTTATGGATCCAAATCAGCCCCTTACGAAGCAACGCATAAACTATGGTTTAAGCTTCTGTCACTCTAGCAACCCATCATCTACTTATTACTTCCCAATGCCTTCCTCTAGGCCCAAATAATGGTGAAGTGTCATGTAGTCGACGTTCACATAACACCACTAGAGGCTAGACAACATACATCTCATCAAAATATCGAACGAATGACAAATTCACATGACTACTAATAGCAAGACTTCTCCCTTGTCCTCAGGAACAAACGTAACTACTCACAAAGCATAAACATGTTCATAATCAGAGGGGTATTAATATGCATATAGAATCAGAACATATGATCTTCCACCAATTAAACCAACTAGCATCAACTACAATGAGTAATTAACACTACTAGCAACCTACTAGCACCAATCCCGGACATGGAGACAAGAATTGGATACAAGAGAAGAACTAGGGTTTTGAGATGAGACGGTGCTGATGAAGATGTTGATGGAGATTGCCCTCTCCCGATGAGAGGAGCGTTGGTGATGACGATGGCGATGATTTCCCCCTCCGGGAGGGAAGTTTCCCCGACAGAACAGCTCTGCCGGAGCTCTAGATTGGATCTGCCAAGGTTCCGCCTCGTGGCGGCGGAGTTTCGTCCCGAAAGGTTGCCTCTTATTTTTTTCTCGACGAAAGACTTCATATAGGAGAAGATGGTCATCGGAGAGCCACCAGGGGGGCCACGAGGTAGGGGGCGCCCCCCCTCCCTCGTGAGAGGGTGTGGGCCCCCTGGTCTTCATCTTTGGCGAGGATTTTTCATTATTTATTATAAGGTGTTCCATGGAGTTTCATGACTTTTGGGGTTGTGCAGAATAGGTCTCTAATATTTGCTCCTTTTCCAGCCCAGAATTCCAGCTGCCGACATTCTCCCTCCTTATGTAAACCTTGTAAAATAAGAGAGAATAGCCATAAGTATTGTGACATAATGTGAAATAACATCCCATAATGCAATAAATATTGATATAAAAGCATGATGCAAAATGGACGTATCAACTCCCCCAATCTTAGACCTCGCTTGTCCTCAAGCGAAAAACCAAAATCGAAAAATATGTCCACATGTTTAGAGATGAAGGTGTCGATAAAAATAAAATACGGACATGAGGGCATCATGATCATTCTTATAACAGAAACTTATATAATTTTTGTCATATGATCTCTAATGCTAGTGTAATAATTCAATCACAATATCATGTATGAATCGTGAACTTCATTAAAAACTAACAAACTACAATCTCAGTCATTGAAGCAATTGCAATTTATCATAACATAGGAAAGAGTAAATGTATAAGAGCTTTTCAGCAAGTCCACATACTCAACTATAATCTTTCACAAATTCTGACACTCTCGCAATACTTATGGGTGTGGAGTTTTAATCGGACACAGAGAAATATAGGGGCTTATAGTCTTGGCTCCCAACGTTTTACCTCAAGGGTAGTGTCAACAGTAATAGTTCATGAAAAACCACATCCAATTAGCCATATATACCGGGATCTTTCCAACATATTGTGCTTGCCAAAGGGTAAAATGTAAAAAGGAAGGGTGAAGATCACCATAACTCTTGCATAAGGTAGAAGATAATGATAAAAGATAGGCCCTTCGCAGAGGGAAGCAGAGGTTGTCATGCGCTTTTATGGTTGGATGCACAAAATCTTAATGCGAAAGAACGTCACTTTATATTGCCCCTTGTGATATGAACCTTTATTATGCAGTCCGTCGCTTTTATTACTTCCACATCACAAGATCGTATAAAGCTTATTTCTCCCACACCAATCAATCAGACATATTTAGAGAGCATTTTTTATTGCTTTGCACCGATGACAACTTACTTGAAGGATCTTATTCAATCCATAGGAAGATATGGTGGACTCTCATGGAAAAACTGGTTTAAGGGTATTTGGAAGCACAAGTAGTATCTCTACTTGGTGGTGATAATTTGGCTAGCATGAGGGGGAAAGGCAAGCTCAACATGTTGGAGGATCCAAGACAATATAATTTATCTCAGATGTAAGAAAACATAACCCATTACGTTGTCTTCCTTGTCCAATGTCAACTCTTTAGCATGTCATATTTTAATGAGTGCTCACAATCATAAAAGATGTCCAAGATAGTATATCTATACGTGAGGACCTCTCTTTCTTTATTACTTCCTATTAATTGCAACGATGACCAAAACTATGCTTGTCAACTCTCAACAACTTTTACTCATCATACTTTTTCTATGTGAGCTCAATACTCTCCATGAGATCCATATGATCTCTTTGTTTCTTTTTATTTCTTTCTCTTTTCTTTTATTCACTTAGGATCATGGCAAAATAATCAAGCCCTTGACTCAACACTAATCTTTATTATATAGCTCACGGACTCGATTACATAGAAGGATAGTAAAGCAAAACTCACAACTAGATCATGCCATAAACTTTATTCTACTAGATCAAAATACTACTAATAAGATCGAACTAAGGAAAACGGTAAAGACAAAAGTGATGGTGATACGATACCGGGGCACTCCCCCAAGCTTGGCAGTTGCCAAGTGGAGTGCCCATACCCAGATACTCAATTCTTCTTTGTTGGAGGAGACGGTGGAGGTATTGTTGATGATGCGGGATTGTCATCCATCTTCCAAGGCATAGGTTCACCATCATAGAAAGATGATCGAGTCTCCGGAATCCTCGAGTCTGCAGCCAAACTCATTCTTTTGAATCTATATTCATACTCACAGTTTTGGTTTTGTAGGTCATAGATTTGAGCTTGGAGGTGCTCGATCTTCTCATATAGCTTGAATATGGCCTCCTCGGTGTTCTTGGCATCCGGCTTGTAGTTGTTAGTGAACTCCGCGAGCATCATGTGGCTAGCATTGATTCCACGCTCCACCATCCCCTGGCACTTGAAAACTTGTTGCTCCATTTCTTCGAGCCTCGTCTCCACGCTTCCGATTCCCTTTGGTCCCTCAGCATCGCGGATGTGCAGCAACCCATCACGCATCTCAATGGTTTGAGGGTGTCGCAGCACCTCCGCGAGGTAAGGGTTGATGACCTTCTCAAAGAACTTGTCCTTGGAAGCACTTGGGGACGTCATGATAATCTAGATCTGTTAGAAAAACAGCTCGAAACAAAAACAGGAGATTTTTGCGTGATACGGCAGTCCAAACCCCGGGGAGATTATATAATGAATTTTTACCGACCAAAATACGTATCGTGCAAGAAAACCGAGTCCGGAAGGCAAACGAGGATCTCACGAGGTAGGGGGGCGCGCCCTCCACCCTTGTGAGGCCCTCGTGTCCTTCCCGGACTGCTACTTAATTTTCTATTTTTCTAAATATTCCAAAACGGAGAAATATTGCCTTAAAAATTGTTTTGGAGTCAGTTTACTTACCGTACCACATACCTATTCCTTTTTGGAGTCTAAAATGTTCTGGAAAGTGTCCCTTATGTATTCCTCCGGGGTTACGGTTTCAATGATATTGGTTTCAACATTTATGGGATTACCTAAGATATAGTGTTTGATTCTTTGACCGTTTACCACCTTCAGATTTGTGCCTTCAAAGTTGTTGATTTTTATGGCACCGGAACGATAGACCTCCTCGATAACATAGGGGCCTTCCCATTTAGTGAGAAGTTTCCCTGCAAAAAATCTTAAACAAGAGTTGTATAGCAATACATAATCACCTACATTAAACTTACGCTTTTGTATCCTTTTGTCATGCCATCTTTTAACCTTTTCTTTAAACAACTTGGCATTTTCATAAGCTTGGGTTCTCCATTCTTCAAGTGAGCTAATATCAAATAACCTCTTTTCACTGGCAAGTTTGAAATCATAGTTGAGCTCTTTAATAGCCCAATATGCCTTATGTTCTAGTTCGAGAGGTAAGTGACATGCTTTTCCATATACCATTTTATACGGAGACATACCCATATGATTTTTATATGCAGTTCTATAGGCCCATAATGCATCATCAAGTTTCTTGGACAAATTCTTTCTAGACCTATTGACAGTCTTTTGCAAAATTAATTTGAGTTCTCTATTACTCAATTCTACTTGACCACTAGACTGTGGGTGACACAGAGATGCAATTCTATGATTGACGTCATATTTAGCAAGCATTTTACGGAAAGCACCATGAATAAAATGTGAACCACCATCAGTCATTAAATATCTAGGGACTACAAACCTCGTAAAAATAACTTATTTAAGCATTTTAATAGAAGTGTTATGATCAGCACTACTAGTTGGAATAGATTCTACCCACTTAGTAATGTAATCAACAACAACTAAAATATGTGTATATCCATTAGAGGCAGGAAAAGGTCCCATATAATCAAAGCCCCAAACATCAAACGGTTCAATAACAAGTGAATAGTTCATAGGCATTTCTTGACGTCTACTAATATTACCAATTCTTTGACATTCATCACAGGATAGGACAAAATTACGGGCATCCCTGAAGAGAGCAGGCCAATAAAAACCGGATTGCAATACTGTCGTGGTTTTGTCACGGCAGATGTCCTAGAGAAAGGACTTAGTCATGGAGCCATCGCGACAGGTTAGCTTGAAGGGGTTAAAGCGGACATAAGGATGCAAGAGAGTTTACACTAGTTCGGCCCCTTCGGTGAAGGTAAAAGCCTACGTCTAGTTGTTATGGAATTGATGGGGTTTCGATGACTAGGGAGCAAACAAGCTTCGCCTATGTCTCGAGTTGTTGTCTGTTGTCCTTGAACCGCCGCCGGGTCGTCCCCTTATATACACGGGTGACTCCTGTCAGCTTATGGAGTCCCAATACCGGCTCATAGATGTGTCCGGTTTGGTCTCTACTTATTCCTAACTTACAATACAGGCACTAACGCCGGTTTACGGCTACAGGCCTTGAACCGGCCATGGGCCTTGAGCCCTCCTCTGTCTTCTTGGGCTTTTAACATACTTAACTACTGACGAAGTTAACCCAGCCCAGATAGGCCGGTTTACGCCCAGTAGTAATATCCCCAACAAATGCCTTATGTGCAGTTCTATCTCCCGCGTGGTGTCCTTCATAAGTTTCAGAGTGGCACTTGTGTAGGATATGTTCCTGTTCATGCTCAGGTATACAACGTCTAATAACACCATCCACTCCTTCCTTATAAAGATGTGGGTCATCCCAAAAGTAATGTCTCAAATCATAGAAGAACTTTTCTTTTGTTGGTATGTGAAGCTAGGTGGTATAAATTTAGCAACTATGTAATTAGCATAATCAGCATACCAAGGGGTACTACGAGAAGTACTTATGACATTTAATTGTTCATCAGGAAAACTATCATCAATAGGTAGTGGGTCATCAAGAACATTCTCTAACCTAGATAAGTTGTCTGCAACGGGGTTCTCAGCTCCTTTTCTATCAACAATATGCAAATCAAATTCTTGTAGCAAGAGAACCCATCTAATAAGTCTAGGTTTAGCATCTTTATTCTCCATAAGATATTTAATAGCAGCATGATCAGTGTGGATAGTTACTTTAGAATCAACAATATAAGGTCTGAACTTATCACAAGCAAATACAACTGCTAAAGGTTCTTTTTCAGTAGTAGCATAATTTCTTTGAGCATTGTCTAGAGTCTTACTAGCATAATGGATAACATTTAATTTCTTATCAACTCTTTGCCCTAGAACAGCACCTACAGCATAATCACTAGCATCACACATAATTTCAAAGGGTAAATTCCAATCAGGTGGCTGAACAATAGGTGCAGAGACTAATGCTTTCTTAAGTATTTCAAATGCTTCTACACAATCATCATTAAAGACAAACGGTATATCTTTTTGTAATAAATTAGTCAGAGGCCGAGAAATTTTTGAGAAGTCCTTGATGAACCTCCTATAAAATCTGGCGTGACCAAGGAAACTTCTGATACCTTTGATGTCCTTGGGACACGACATCTTTTCAATAGCATCAACCTTGGCTTTATCAACTTCAATACCTCTTTCAGAAACTTTATGCCCCAAGACAATACCTTCATTAACCATAAAGTGGCACTTTTCCCAATTCAAGACAAGATTAGTTTCTTCACATCTCTGCAAAACTCGATCAAGATTGCTCAAGCAATCATCAAAAGAAGATCCATAGACGGAAAAGTCGTCCATGAAAACCTCACAAATCTTTTTACAGAAGTCAGAGAATATAGCCATCATGCATCTTTGAAAGGTAGCAAGTGCATTACATAAACCAAAAGGCATACGCATATAAGCAAAAGTACCAAAAGGGCATGTAGAAGTAGTCTTTGATTGATCTTTAGCCGACACAGGTATTTGAGAGAAACCAGAATAACCATCTAGAAAGCAGTAATGTGTATGTTTGCATAATCTTTCTAGCATTTGATCGATAAAAGGTAAGGGGTAATGATCTTTCTTAGTAGCCTTATTTAATTTGCGGAAATCAATTACCATCCTATAACCGGTAATAATTCTTTATGGAATCAATTCATCTTTATCATTAGGAACAACACTAATACCTCCCTTCTTAGGGACACAATGAACATGACTTACCCACTGACTATCAGCAACGGGATAAATTATACCTGCCTCTAGAAGCTTTAGTATTTCTTTTCTTACCACTTCTTTCATTTTAGGATTCAGACGTCGTTGAGGATCACGAACTGGTTTGGCATCTGCTTCCAAATTTATTTTATGTTGACATAGAGTGGGACTAATGCCCTTAAGATCATCAAGAGTATATCCAATAGCAGCATGGTGCTTCTTCAGAGTTTTCAATAATCTTTCTTCTTCATGCTCTGAAAGGTTAGCACTAATAATAACAGGATATATCTTCTTTTCATCAAGATAAGCATATTTAAGATTATGAGGCAATGGTTTAGGCTCAAACACGGGATCACCCTTAGGTGGAGGAGGATCCCCTAGGATTTCAACAGGCAAATTGTGTTTTAGCATAGGTTCTTGTTTAAAGAATACTTCATCTATTTCCCTTATTTCATTCATAAACATATCATTCTCATGGTCTAGCAAATATTGTTCTAAAGGATCATTAGGAGGTACGGCAATAGAAGCCAGACCAATAGTTTCATCCTTACTAGGCAATTCTTCTTCGCGGTGTTGTTTACTAAATTTAGAGAAATTAAACTCATGAGTCATATCATCCAAGCCAATAGTAACAACATTCTTTTTGCAGTCTATCCTAGCATTAATTGTATTCAAGAAGGGTCTACCAAATATAATGGGACAAAAGCTATCTTGTGGAGAACTAAGAACAAGAAAATCAGCAGGATATTTAGTTTTCCCGCACAAGACTTCAACATCTCTAACAATTCCCATTGCTGAAATAGTATCTCTATTAGCAAGTTTAATTGTGACATCAATATCTTCTAACTCAGTAGGTACAATTTCATGCTTGATTTCTTTATACAAGTCATAAGGTATAACACTAGCACTAGCACCCATATCACATAAGCCATGATAACAATGATCTCCTATTTTAAAAGAAATAACAGGCATGCCTACCACAGGTCTATGTTTATCTTTAGCACAAGGTTTAGCAATTCTAGCAGTTTCACCGCAGAACTGAATAACATGCCCATCAATATTATCAGATAAGAGCTCTTTAACAATAGCAATATTAGGTTCAACTTTAACTTGCTCAGGAGGTGTATATGTTTTAATATTGCTTTTACGAACCACAGTTGAAGCTTTAGCATGATCCTTTATCCTAACAGGGAAAGGTGGTTTCTCAACATAATAAGTAGGAACAATAGGATCATTATAAGTGACAGTCTTTTCTTCAACTTTAATAGGTGCAGCTACTTTTACTTCTATGGGAGGATGATATTTAAACCACTTCTCCTTAGGGAGATCAACATAAGTAGCAAAATATTCACAGAAAGAAGCTACTATCTCAGAATCAAGTCCATATTTAGTGCTAAACTTATGGAAAATATTGGTATCCATAAAAGATTTAACACAGCCAAACTTAGGTGTCATACTTGACTCCTTACCATTGTTGAGGTCCCAATCTTCAAAGTTGCGTTTAATTCTATCCAATAAATCCCATTTGAATTCAATAGTCTTCATCATAAAAGAGCCAGCACAAGAAGTATCAAGCATGGTGCGATTGTTATCAGAAAGCCAAGCATAAATTTTTTGAATAATTGTTTCTCTTGGAAGATCATGATTGGGGCATGAATATAACATTGATTTAAGACTCCCCCAAGCTAGAGCGATGCTTTCTCCTTCGCGAGGCCAGAAATTATATATATAATATCGATCACGATGAACAAGATGCATAGGGTAATACTTTTGATGAAATTCCAGTTTCAATCTTCTATAGTTCCATGATCCCATATCATCACATAGCCTATACCATGTCAATGCGTATCCCTTCAAAGATAAAGGGAAGACCTTCTTCTTAGCAACATCATCGGGAATACCTGCAAGCTTAAATAATCCACAAACTTCATCCACATATATTAGGTGTTCATCAGGATGCTTTGTTCCATCTCCTGTAAAAGGATTAGCTAGCAGTTTTTCTATTATACTCAAAGGATACTCATAAGGAATTTCATTTTCAATAGGTTCAGTAGGTTGAGGAGCAACTCTTTGCTCTACTGGTCGGGGTGAAGATACCTCGAACAAGCCCCTCAGAGGATTACTTTCCATAGTAACAAGTGACAGTAAATTTCAGCACACTATATAAATTTTTCCTTACAAAAGGCGCTTCACTCCCCAGCAACGGCGCCAGAAAAGAGTCTTGATGACCCACAAGTATAGGGGATCTATCGTAGTCCTTTTGATAAGTAAGAGTGTCAAACCCAACGAGGAGCAGAAGGAAATGATAAACGGTTTTCAGCAAGGTATTCTCTGCAAGTACTGAAATAAGTGGTAACATATAGTTTTGTGATGAGATAATTTGTAACGAGCAACAAATAACGAAAGTAAATAAAGTGCAGCAAGGTGGCCCAATCCTTTTTGTAGCAAAGGACAAGCCTGGACAAACTCTTATGTAAGGAAAAGCGCTCCCGAGGACACATGGGAATATCGTCAAGCTAGTTTTCATCATGTTCATATGATTCGCGTTTGGTACTTTGATAATTTGACATGTGGGTGGACCGGTGCTTGGGTGTTGTTCTTACTTGAACAAGCATCCCACTTATGATTAACCTCTATTGCAAGCATCCGCAACTACAACAAAAGTATTACGGTAAACCTAACCATAGCATGAAACATATGGATCCAAATCAGCCCCTTACAAAGCAACGCATAAACTAGGGTTTAAGCTTCTGTCACTCTAGCAACCCATCATCTACTTATTACTTCCAAATGCCTTCCTCTAGGCCCAAATAATGGTGAAGTGTTATGTAGTCGACGTTCACATAACACCACTAGAGGCTAGACAACATACATCTCATCAAAATATCGAACGAATGCCAAATTCACATGACTACTAATAGCAAGACTTCTCCCTTGTCCCCAGGAACAAACGTAACTACTCACAAAGCATAAACATGTTCATAATCAGAGGGGTATTAATATGCATATAAGATATGAACATATGATCTTCCACCAATTAAACCAACTAGGATCAACTATAAGGAGTAATTAACACTACTAGCAACCTACTAGCACCAATCCCGGACTTGGAGACAAGAATTGGATACAAGAGAAGAACTAGGGTTTTGAGATGAGACAATGCTGATGAAGATGTTGATGGAGATTGCCCTCTCCCAATGAGAGGAGCGTTGGTGATGACGATGGCGATGATTTCCCCCTCCGGGAGGGAAGTTGCTCCGGCAGAATAGCTCTGCCGGAGCTCTAGATTGGATCCGCCAAGGTTCCGCCTCGTGGCGGCGGAGTTTCGTCCCGAAAGGTTGCCTCTTATTTTTTTTCTCGACGAAAGACTTCATATAGGAGAAGATGGTCATCGGAGAGCCACCAGGGGGCCCACGAGGTAGGGGCGCGCCCTAGGGGGGGGCGCCCCCACCCTCGTGTGAAGGGTGTGGGCCCCTGGTCTTCATCTTTGGCGAGGATTTTTCATTATTTATTATAAGGTGTTCCGTGGAGTTTCAGGACTTTTGGAGTTGTGCAGAATAGGTCTCTAATATTTTTTCCTTTTCCAGCCCAGAATTCCAGCTGCCGGCATTCTCCCTCCTTATGTAAACCTTGTAAAATAAGAGAGAATAGCCATAAGTATTGTGACATAATGTGAAATAACAGCCCATAATGCAATAAATATTGATATAAAAGCATGATGCAAAATGGACGTATCAGCAGGCTCGACAGGACACGTGTGAGCAGCAAGGCCGCCCATGCTCACCAGGAAGCAAGCTCTTTGACCTCCATGCACCAGCTGCCGCCCGCCTCGCTCACAACTTCTCCGTTAATGGGTTAATTAAAGCACCTGGACGGAGGGTGTTTGCTTGTGATCCCATGGCATCATTTCCTTTGTTCGTGTTTTCAACTAGTATCCCTCCCTAATTTAAATTTCCCATAGGGCAACGGATAATACGACCACAAATAAAATGGCAATAGATAATATGACGACAAATTTACAATGGCACACATAATAATTGTCTTGCATATTCCGAATAATTTAAAATGGCATATGCGGCAAAGCTCGGAATACACGGGGGCAAGAGAAGAAGAAAATTGCAGACAAGGATCTGGGCCGCTACTATCTCTACTCGTTGATGGATCACCGGGCAGCGAAATCCTCTAGCTCCTTCTTCAATTCCTCACGACTTTGCTTGAAAGCAGCCACGGATTCCTCCACCTCCTACTCGCGCTCGATCCAGAGCTTCCTCAAGCCACCCATCAGCTCCTCGACGACCGCTTTCAGCGTCATCTCCGAGGCACTGCTCTGCTCATGCAGCATCTTCCATCCGGCGGCCTCCTCCTCCTTCTCGGCGACCAACTTGAGGAGCTTCGCATTCGCATCCATGAGTTGCTCGACAAGGCCGGTTGCCTTGTCAACCAAGGCATCGCTGATCTTGAGCAGCTTCATCAAGCCGTCGACTAGCTCCTGCTGCGTAGTGACACCAGCGAGAATGTCGTCGTCACCGGCGAAGGACTTCAGGAATGCCGGCTTGTTGTGATGGCCGACGCCGCGAATGCGCTTGTGAGAGCCCTCGCGTGCCCGTGAGAGCTCGTTCGAGGGCTCCGCGGCGCGCCCGGACATCTCTACTGCGGTTGCGGCTTCGCGGCGGGACCTCTCTAGTGCTTCTGCGGCCTTGGTCTTTGCTACCTGGTTATATGTCCACCCTAAACTCCTCCTACCGGTCATGGCGGAACGACTTGACAGAGAAAACCAGTTTTGTGGGTGATGAGGAGAGGAACAGTAACTTTTGAGTGGGTAGTTTTTATAGCCCGGTGCTAAGTGTGAACACATATTAGTTTGAGAGGTGTGAACAGATTTGCAATTACTTATTGCGTTGTAATCAGCAATGTGATGAGAAACAAGGTCAAAATTTATTGATGGCAGAAGGTTGACCACGTGGTTGCTCACCATTTAGGCGGCCGCGGCGTGCTCCGCTCTGGCGTCCCTGCGCGCGCTCTGCTCGCCGTTGAGGCAAAGTTACAATGGCAACTGTTAATAATTCTTAATAATTGTCTTACATATTCAGCATAATTTAAAATGCCAAATGCAGCAAGGCCCAGAACACTCATGGCCTACATATGCATACAATTATAATAAAATATAAGCTAAAAGGCTGAGTTGGCGGCCTTCCGACGATGGTCTTCTCGGACTCCACGATTAGCATAGCACCCTTGCGGCCATTCACTCCGAGTGTCCCGACCCGCCTCTGCCTACGGAGCTGCTGGCGCTGATGGGAGGCTCTTGGGGCTGCCGGGCCTCGTCTAGAAGAGCTTGACAGTGTGCAATCGCGCGCATGACAACTCCGCGTAACCTCTCCATTTCCATGTCTTTGGCCTGGTAGCAAATTCCGTCGATCACCTGCATCCTCAAGATATCACGTTGGCGATGTTCTACTTCATCGGGGACGTCACCTCCGCCAAGGATGCGCTCGAGCCTGGCCACCACATCACCGGGATCGAGGTGGACATGGCCGCCGCGGGCAATGATGAATCGGCAGGCTACCTTTGTCTTGACTGAATCACAGAGGTCCTGTGCCCATTCCTTGTGGGGTATCAGGCTCTCGATGAGCACTGGTGACGGCGGTTCTTCGGGTGGGTCATCGATCATGCCCCTGAGCAGCTCTGGATCTCTTGCATGGTGGATGGCAAAGTTCTCATCACACCTCCTCTGCAATATGTTGATCGTGCTCCCAAGGACTGTGACGCCGATATCGCTGCTGATGGGCCATGGTGCCTACACCGGCCGATGAAGCTCTTGCTCCCCGACCTGCTCCGGCTCGTTCTCCTCGTCGAAGATGTAAGGTAGGTAGGCGTTGGCGTCGAAGCTTTGGTCATTGCCTGGCATGCTTGGAATAACTAATGGTAGATGGGTGATGACTAGATCTTCGTAGAGTGTCGCAGTGGTGCGTTGCCGCCTGGGTTATATGCAGCAAGCCGTTAGATGGTGGCGGGAAATCGGTGAGGGAATAGGCGTGGATTTTACAACTCACCCATGTGGAGCGCGGGAAGACGAAGTGGAGCACACACACAACCCGAATACCGTAGCCGGTGCCACGTATTATTTATCACACAAGTGTTAACATAAGGAAATGCATGTGTAACTTACTAATCATCGCACATGAGTACTCGCGGACGCATCGTGTGCGATACTCCTAGCCATCGCAAGCAACTAGTTTGCATTTTTCAAAGTTTTTTGTACACACAGAGTCGCACATGAACTAACTGTATTAACCATCTGTGTTGTAAATTCTCATTGCAAACAGTTCATCCGAGTTGGCTATTTGCCACATATCACACTTGTTAAGTTGAACCATTTGTGTTGCGTTCGCTAATTGAAAACAGTTTGTCCGAGTCAACCATATGCCCTATATCACAAACACCTTGATGTGGCTCACCATTCATGTTGCACTACCTAATAGCAAATGGTTCATTGGAGCAAACTGTATGACGTATATCGCACACACATTGAGATGGCAGCCCATTTCTATTGTTCTGCCTCATCGCAAACAGTTCGAACGGGTTAACCGTGTGGCCTGAATCGCACACGCAACTAAAATCTAAACCGTGTTTGATGCATCCTCCTTCACAAAGGTTTTGCACCTTTTTTAACGGTTTTCATACACCATCGTTTGCGATTACTGCATCGCACACAGTTTCTCGAAGAGTCTCTGATCGTAGTGTCGCGTTAGCAGCATCCTGCAGTAGTGTTGGGTCCAACTGTGAGTGGGAACTTGTGCATGTGTACACTTGTCACCGGGTTCCACTTCCAAAAATCTCAGACTGCCCAGAGGTTGAGCACACCGTTTATGACCGTACTTTCAACTACGGTCATCGTGAATGTCGTCTACAGAAGATAGCAATTTGTCAAGTTCCCGACCGCTCTTGGGATTTAATGGAATATGTAGTTGTTGCTATCTTCTACAAGCTTGTTGCCTTCCTTCATAGTTCGACTTGATGGATATTGCTCAAAAATCAGTTTCTATACAAGGATGAGTACTGTGATGCAATTCAATACGAGGGTCTTGTGTTTGCTGCCACCACTCGTGGCACTGTTTTTGCATGGAATCCTTATGCTTTCGGTATGTTTGTCTTCCACTGTAATTATAATTGTTTCATCCACATGCATGCGAGTTAGCTAGTTTCCCTTTACTAATTAACCTTCTTGTGTTTCCAAGGTCCTGTGAACATTCCACCACATATACTGAAATAATTTATAACCAAGGGGGAGATGACGATGATGATGATCATGAGCATGAGGACCCATATACTCAGTGGCGCCTGGCAACTTATTTCGATGGATCACCTCTTCTTGCCTATATACAGGGCACCGCTGATGTGACTAAGGAAGCAGGTGTTGTCTCTCATGGTCGCACTCTCCGGACCTATTCTAACATCTGTTGCAGGGTATTCGAGGTGGATACTACTGTGCTAGCGCCAACACCTTCTCCCTGGTTTAGTATTGATACTCTTGGAGGAAACTTGCTCTTCCTTGGGCAAAACTATCCAATCATGGTGAAAGGCGATCCAGCTGCTGTTGACACAACATTACTACCATTTATGAGAAGCAATTGTATCTATACCTCGGACATTGCTATGCTTCCATACCGTGGCTATCACAATATGGGTCATGAAATAGGCCCTCCAGCCTGGATGATCAGTCCTGCGTTGGTCTCGAGATTGATAGTAGCTGGCCCTTCTGAGACAAACTCTTCTAGTTCAAAGCAAGCGTTTCCAACGTCGAGGAGTGGTTGAGCTGAAGTTCATTTCATTGCTTGTTATTTGTTGTGTGATGAAAACTTTAGTATTTACTAGAATGTTTTGTTGGAACTCATCTATAATCCAACATGTATCCTCGTTGTCGTTGTGTGTTGATGACTTGTTGTATGTAATGAATGGTACATTTGCATATGCATGTCATAAACTCAATTTATAAATGGTTTTCGACTCACTTCTTGGAGTGTTAGTGCCGTAGTAGTATAGCCAACATCCGTAGTAGTATGAAGTTGCCATATCACATAGAGCCAACCAATAGTTAGGTGTCGCACGGAGGCCGAGAAATATGGTGATAGTCTGACTGCGTGAGGTGGGCTTGTAAGTAGTATGATGTACGCGCAGGGCTTGCCGTGTTTCCTACTCCTCCGGTCTGCCTCCTTTTGCCGACACGTGAGACATCCAGCATCCAGGTCGTGTCATGCAAGAAAATGGAGTGCTAGTTGAAGCCACATGATGTGCATCTTGGGTTAAACTGTAAATAGAATCTTACTACTCTTGACTCTTGAGTAACTCCAAAAGCGGCCACCAAAGATCTTTATTGGATTTTTTTTTCATCACCAGCATGTCGAGGTGAAAGATGTGCAGGTTCAGTGGGTCCTCTTGCGTTTTCACTGACATGTGGGACCGCATGTGAGCAAACAGACGATGGGCTCCGCGCGTCTGCTGGCTGGCTGAGAAGAGAGATAGAGGAGGGCTGAGCACGGACTCCAGGAAATTTGTTGTGCGTAAGCAGCACCTCGATATAGGCTCGATATAGTGGGGTGGCATGAGCCATAACTAGCATTCACGTCTAGCAGTACGGCACACGCCACCCACACGAGTCCCATCCGACACCAATTTTCTTGGAGTCCATGCTACAACCATCTCTTCTCCCTCCTGTTTTCTCAGCCATCGCGCACTGGGCGGGGTGGGGGTTTGCCGATAGTCGGTTTTCTTAACTGCGGTCCCACTTGTAAGTGAAAATACAACATAGCACACATTCCCCCTTGAGCGGCGTGCCTGACCAACCATGTGGGCAGCAGGGTGCGATGCGAACACGGTAAGCTTTTCCTTTTGAACTTGTAACTTGTCAAATTTGGTTCTGCTCCATGGCGCGACCGATAGATAGAAATAATGATTTTCCCTAGAGTAATGAGAAGTTAGGTTCTGGCACGGTTCATGCATGGAGTACATACAAAAATTATCAAGTTGATGCGAAAGGTAACTAGTAGTACAATATACTACTACATGGATTTGACGGAAAGATAAAGATACATACGGATCCATCAATGACATCCTCACGCCCTAGTGCGCCAGGTCACCAACCGACGTGTGAGGAGCAGCGGCGTTGGCGGCGAGCTCAATGTGCTTCTAAACAATGTCGTCCAAGGTTGCCTTGCGGGTCAAGAAGGCCAGCGACCTATCATCCTCCTCTGGCACGTAGTAGTCCTGGTGGACGATTTGTGCGTAGACATGGGTGATTACATCGACGGTGTCTTGCTGCGCCAGGCGCTGCGCGGTGAGCGCGACCTCGAGGTGGACATTCTCCAGCGCGATGGCGGGCAGTCGCAGGGCCACTAGTGCGTCGAAGAGGTTGTCACCATAGAGGCCATTGAGGGTGGCAGGCATCACAGAGCCTGGGCGCGTGGGCTAGAGGCGTATGTCAAGGTCGTCCACGAGCTTCTTGACGACGGTGAACTTGTCAAGGAAGCCGACGAGAACCTTGTCGAACAAGGAGACGAAGCTGTCGCCCAAGCGGCCTCTCACCCTGGCGTCCTCAAGCATGACCTGGAGACGTTCCTCACTGTCGGGTCGCAGGCCGGCGTCGTGGACTATCTGGCACAGCCGGCTGATGCTCGCGCTCATCGCCTCCATGGGTCTAGCTTCTAGTCAACTAATCTTGCGATTGGAGTGATCACTCTTGCCCTTGGTTAGGCTGCATAGGTGCGTAGAATTCGTAGATTGGACTGGCGGGGCGCCTTTATATGAGAAGTGCAGACTGTGTTGAATTCATGTCCGTGTTGGCCATCTACTCCTTGGCCCTCTACTGCACCTGCCTTTGGCTGTATGACAGGTGGGCCAGCCACCTATTGGGCCCACGTGTCATACAACCAAAGGCAGGTGCAGTAAGTCAATGAAGCTGCGTCCCCCTCCGTGCCGGTGTAGTATAGTCATCTCACCGGACCTCTAGTTGGGGCCAAACGAGAGAACTTTGATGTTTACTGGTTTATTTGTCCCCTTTGCATTTTGCGCCAAGTTTTGACCTTTGATTTAACTAATAAAATGTTAATGCATGTAACCAAAAATGTTGTGTAATCCCAAAACACTTACGCATGGTACATTAACTCCCTCCTCATTTCTTATTTCGTGACATATCAACCAATGAGAGATGTGGGCCGTGCATGCTTTCAATGACTTGAGACTACCAAACATGACATGCAGTGGTTAGTACATTGCATGTAATCCTATTAATTAGCAAAAACACATTAAGTTCTCTCACCGATAGGAATAAAACAATACACCATGTATTTATTTATAGAGGGAGTAGTACATTTTTTGTGACATGTATTACTAGATATTGCTAGTCAAATAATAAATCCAGATGGACGTGGTAGTACTACTAAATCCAGACGGTGGTGCTAGTACTAGTAGTACTACTACCAATGTACTAGTAGCACTGTACTACCCATTGGTCAAATTATTACGTGGTGCTCCTCACAGTGAAGTGACAAGACCCTGCGCCGGAGATGACACCTGAGTATAGGCGCCATGTTCGGTATACCAAAGTCAGCCTCACCGTCTGCAGTCACTATGATCATGGCTGTAGAGCTAGCCTGCTTACAACTAGCCGTGTTCGACATAATTTCCCGTGCGTAGATGCCCGTGCATTGCACGGAACACCAAGATTGGGGGTGAACGGCGCCGGAAGCGGCCATCGCGCCAGATTTTTCCATGGCCTTCTATATGTGGTGGGGAGGATATAAGGCTGATTGTGAGAGATAAGGAGTTGTTTGTAAATAGGGAACAAGTGCGGGCATCTTTTTGCAAAACTGGAGAAGTTTGGTTTGTATGCGTCAGATCTAGATCCGACGGCTATTGGTGAAAGATGGCAGCCACAACATCATCACCGACTCATGACCTCTTTGATTCGCAGGATTTTGAAAACGCAGCAATAGGACACGGCAATATTACAAGTTTCAAACTGATATTACAAATGTTAGGAGTAATGCTGCACCTACGAAGAGGGAATTACTAGGAAGTTTACGTAAGAACTTTCGTTACTTTAGGTGGATGCAGCATTATCGTACAAACTAAAATCCATCGCCCTGACAAGTCACTAATGGGCAAATAAATTTTCGAGTCTCTGGCCACTTGATGTTTCAAAAAAATCAGCTTCTACGGAGTCTTTGTCATTTAGGCTTAGACGCTTGCGGTGATCAGCACGCCATTCATTGCTGCGCTAGAGAATGCCAAACCTCATTACCTTGAGCACACTTGACTCCAGAACAAAGAACCTAGACAATTTAATCTCAGATGTGCTGCCTCGGTAGTCGATCAAATCAATTTCTGTAAGATGGTGATCAAGGCATTCGATGAGATTGTTATAGTGCAACACATTTTTCACTTTCGCGTCTTTTTTTATCTGCAAAAGAAGAGAACATATTAGAGCAGCTGGATGTATAAGATTGCCGTGTCATCAAGAGGTACCAATATCATTCGCTCATACCATAGGGTTGGCTGGCTATACTACTACGGCACTCATTTACCTAGGAGCACGTGAAGAGCTTGGGCATTTGTTGCCTTCCACTATGTGGTTGATGCCGTATTTCTCAAAAGTATGCCACATAATATGCATCGATGTCAAATCAAAAGATTTTGGCACCGCAACGCGTTGTAAGAGAGTTGGCACCACTGTGCACACAGACCCACATGTATAAACAAATCAGTCAAACCAACTACACCAGCCTCTCACTCTCCCAAACAAGTGTTTTTTTATTGCCTCAGTCCTCTCTCTCTCATGCAAGTGTTTTTTCATTGCGTGAGTTAATTTGGCACTGGAGCAAAGTAGGTGATCCAGATTGGGGCACCAGGTGAGCAATGGAGGGGCATCAATGCCAAATGCATCACAAGTGAATTTGGCACGTGTTTTGGCCTACATAGTGGAGGGCCGTTATAGCCCACTTTTGTACTACCTCGTATTTAGTGTAAAATTTTGACCATAGATTTACCTAAGAAAATGCCAATGCATGTCACCAAAAATTATACCATTTGAAATTATGTTCAAATACGAATCCAACGATATAATTTTTAGTGACATGCATTAACATTTTGTCAGTTAAATCTATGGTCAAATTTTGATACTACAAAATAGGAAGAGTAAACTAGGACGGAGGTAGTACTTGCTCTTAGGGTAACCATAGAGTTACTAGTCTAAGTTACTTTCCACTATGACTAGGTTAGGCTACTATAGTAGTACAACAATAAAATGATGCAGGTGATCACATGAGAAAAAAATACTAAAAACATTTCTTTCAGTGCAGTGCGTAGATGCAATTTTGAACACTACGCTTGTCATCGTAATTTGGGAAAATTATGAAAAAATTGAGCTACGTTATGATTACCGTTTACTAATAGGAAAGAAGTTTCACCTCGATGAGTAGCTTCTCCATGCACGGAAAGCATGTAAGGAATCCAACAACTTGATCTAGATTGGGGTCGATAGATTTTATTGCAAGATCTTCACTATGCGCATAGACTAGGTCAAGCTTGTGGGAATCATTTTCTGGAAGACGGTCATAAATACATCAAGAATAAATTAAAAAATGTGAATTTCAAGAAGACAGAGAAGAAGATGAGTGTTGTACCTAAACGATTACAGATCCAATAAAGAGTTCGGAGAATTTGGCAGACGAGTACACCAACGCTGTCAATTTTGGCGCGTCAATGACCCTAATTTTTGTTGGACCTTCTAGATCAGATACAAGCAATCCCTTAAGGAAAGGCGCATTCTCAATGACCATAACATGGAATAGCTAGAGTGATCTCTTCCTAATTGATGTCTTGTTGCGGGGCCAGCAAGACACAAAAATCCATCGAAGATTCATCGAGGCGATGCAGAGACTAATGAACCCGAGGATCTGCTCAAGACGAAGGTACTCAAGCGCAGTACAGCTGCGGAGTAGGTACTCCATAGCCAGCATCGAGATGCCAACGTCGAACAGGTCGAGTTGCTTGACTTGAGGGAGAAGAAGGGCAGGGTACGACATTAATCTGTGGAAGATAGCAGGAGCTGAAGCTGGCGCGGCGCAACGTTGGCGTGAGGCGGAGCGCGGACGGCGGCAGAGAGCGACATCGTCTAGCTTCAAAGCTGAGCTCCTTGAGCTTATCTAGGGCGGGGATAAGAACCACTCGTCGAACTTGGCTTGGACCTTGTAGTTGGTACTGAACATGTGGATGTTAAGGCGTCTGGCTGGCCCAGGGTGCGATGAAAGGATCTTGGAGACTGCGGCCATGCGTTTGTAGTCCCTTTCGCAGAGGGAGCTGTCGACGGTGAGGTTGAGAGGGACGCGCTGCCAGAGGGGGCGCCATCGTCGGGAGAGCAGGGCAGTCCGCATAGAAGATTTGATAGGGAGGAGGCCGATGATGACGAGCAGCATGTCGTCGGGGAGGCTGCTGATGAAGTCTAGGCTCGTTGGATGTGGTTTTGGCTCGAGCCGCCTTCGCTTGTTGGCTGCCTCGCCATCCATCTCAACCAGCGGCGACGTCGGTGTACACATGTGCTGGTCTATGTTGTGTGCTGGCCTGCTGGGTGTGCGCGAGTGCGTCCTTCTGTGCATGTCGTCGTGCAGTGGTGAATTGTGCGCGAGTGCGTCCTTCACGCGAAAGAAGTGTGTCCTCAAAGCGCCCTCAATTTACTAGCGTGCAGGGTGCTACCCTGAGTAGTTTCAACTTTGTTTACTTCACTGTGTGTCAGATGGGCTTCTAGTTTACTTATTTTCACCCACTGCCACATGGGCCAGCACACGAAGATAGAGAACACGAGCTGACAAGGCAGCATTTGGACTGGTTGACCGGTCTACTAAACAATATACGGAGCTATACGCTGACATGGTGAGTGTATAACCCGTCGGTATAGAGAGTTCGAGTGATCAAATACCTAGGCTGTCGGGGATATACCCCGCGGTATGATCTGGACGGACTTGGCGACTCACAAATGACCCGCCCTAACTTGACGACTCATGAAGTAACCCGCCCGGATCTCTCCATTCACTGATGACCCGGCTGGGCCTATTCACTTATTGGTAACCCGGCAAGTGGGTCAGAGGAGCGACAAGACCCGGTGGCCCAGAAGGCGGCTCGTGGGAAGGCCGACTTATGTTCTTGTGGGCCGGCTTAAGATGAAAGAATAAGGAATATTCTTCTACAAAGGAAGCAAGACTAGGACTCCACTTGTAATAGAGTAATCCTAATCCTACTAGGAGTTGTCATGTAACCCACCCCTTCAACTTATATAAGGAGGGGCAGGGCGCCCCAAGAGGGTCAACTTTTTCTAGACGTCTCAATAGACAAGTTTCATAAGTTAGGGTTAGACAGATAAGTCTATAGCTCTTGAGATAGAGCACCCTTGTAATCATGTTCATCATCATCAATATCAATGAAGTAGGATTTAGTCTTTTACCTACACTGTGAGGGGCCGGACCTGGGTAAAACCTCGCGTCTCTCGATTCTGACCAACCCCTTCAAGCTACTACATGGATGCGTTAGCCTCACGACTAAGTCGTGACACGAAGGACATCTGCCGTGACAATTCCATGACAGTTGTGGCCAACCGTGGGGCCTGCACACGGTGGTGTTGGGTTCTTGGAGGGATCTCTCCTAGGGATCGAAGAGCTCGCAATTTTCCAGATGAAGAAGAGCTGGTTTGAAAAGATCTACATCAGAAGTTAGGGTTGCATTGCGTGCCATGGCATGTACTTACGATCCGGTGATCCAACGTCAGGTCAATTTTTGAAGCGTATTCTTGAGGCTAGGGAGGTTTTTCACTACAGATCTGATCTGTACCGACGAGTTATGGTCAAATCGAAAGCAGCAGTACCAATCCACCAAACCCTACTGATTGTTCTATACGTTAGGAAAACAGGAATCGGACCCAGCCTCAAAACCGGCCACGGCTCGGAGGAAGACCCAGGGGTGGACACGGACTCGGCCTCCATGGCTGTGACTCACCGTCCAACTACACTATTGCCGGCTTCTGCCATCGCAGAACCGCCTCGCCGGTTTGCTAGTCTCGGCTGCGAACCGCCTCCGTTACCTGCCTCAACTTCAGCAGGGGAGAACCACTGGCCGCTCCACTGTCCTTCGCCTCCGGCCAAGCACTGGCTCCGCCAAGTTCCCTGCGGGTCACCTTCTGCCATGGATGTTGTATTTTCTGTTATTGCAACACAGTTTAGAGTCAGACAAAGAGGATTTTCGCATCCTATATCTGAAGTTGAACTAGCTGGACCTTTCTAGCATATATACTGGAGATATTTAAGGATTGATAATTGATGCCTTCTCATTGTTGTGGTGCTGCTTCTCAAGGATGCAATCAAACATATTAAAGCAAAATCAGAAAGGAATAGTGGTGAGTACTTGTTCTGTCTACAACAAGAAAAGTCTGTTTGCCATGGCCGTTCTAAGCCGCCAGCCCTACTAAATTGCCCTCCCGAGCCGTCGTCTGTGGAACAACCCCGACCGGATCGCTGATTGTGGCCGCCTCCCGCACCGCACCGCACAGCTCCACCCGATGCTCTTCTGCCGCTGAGCCTTGCTCCGCGGGTGCCCGAGTGCGTTAGCAGTTCCATCGCTAACAAGTCGTCGAACGCCTCAATTCGCCTCCTACCACCACCATCAATGCTTCGCTGATGGCGAGCCGCCTCTGCTGCCGCACAGTGACTCGCCTCCGAGCGGCTCATTGGCTTGATTCAGTTTCCGAGCCGCCCACAGCTCCGTGTCCCTGCTTGGGTCTGCCTCTGACCCATGGCTCATTTGAACCGCGGACCTGCCTTCGCCACTTCCAAGTGGCCCCGCGTCCATGCCAAATCATCTCCGCTGAATTGCCTTTTTGCCTCCGACGAGCCGCCCGCACTGGTCGAGGCGTGCCGTTGCTGCTAAACCACCACTGTGGTCTGCCCTGCAGGGGTCAAGTTTTGTAGTAGCAAAGAAGAGTCTTCAGAGATGGTTCTATCTATGATGGGCTGCCGTCGTCTCAAATCTGCTGGCAGAAGCAAGCAAGAATCAACTACTATATTACTATGGCAGTCAAACCAACCACTATGATTGACAGATAGCCCTCACGTATTTAGAAGAAACTCAGAGGCTGGGCGCAAGTCACTGGACCAAGCGCGTGTATAGTCCAGGTTCCAAGGCTGAGTTATCCACGGAACAAAATGTGCTTATCCAGTATGAGTGCCTGAGATATAAAAATACCAGGTGATATTTACCCGGTCTATTTTGACGCATATTAATTTCTTCAAAAAACAAACTACTCTGGTATGTGTGTTTTAAATGCAGGATAATTATCCATCACAAAAGTGTTGTGGATGTGGAGCGCGGGCCAGCATTACTCTGCGCTGGCGTTCACCCGTGCCATGCTGCTCAACGGATACACGTGCAAGTCGCCGCCCCCGCTATTCGGTTTACATCCGTCCGCGCCCGTGATTGACTCGACCGTCCGCGTGACTTACTGCAGTTGCAATTGACTCGCCCGTCCGCGTGGCTTACCGCGCCTGCAATTGACTCGCCCGTCCGCGCTGGCTTACAACGCCACAGCCGGCTCATCTATCTGCTCTTGCGGCCGACTCGGCCGTGATTGATTTCAACTTCACCGTGGTGATCATCAAACTCCGTGCTGGATAATTTCTGGCCTAACTTATCAGGACAAGTTGTCTTTTGCAAAAGGGGTCGTTGTATGACTAAGCTGTTGAATGACTCATTTCGGGAGTATATAACAGTCAAACATGGAGAATCTTAAGCCAACTCCTCGAGTCGTCATAAGACTCGGGGGCTACAATGACATGACTTGGCAGAATTGGCCGGTTTTAGTGAATTCAAGAACTCCGGGTCATTGGAGGGAAAAATAACCTGGCCCCGGAGGCTACTGTCTTATTGGCGAATATTTAAAGGTTGTTAGCAGATTTTCGGCTTAAAAAGAAGGATTCCAGTTCAAAATCCGGCTCAAGGGAAATCGGTCTCCCACAAAGCGTTGAAGCTCTCAATATCCGGTTTAAAATACGACTCAAGAAAAATTAAAGGTTGCCAAAGAGAGCTTGCTGCCATGATGCGTGGTTCAAACATGGGTATCATGCCTTATTGGCTTATCTTATTGGTCACTCGGGGGCTTCCTGCTCAATGAGCATAGATGTGTTTACCCTCTTGCTCCGGCTTACACGCCTTATTGCAAATCACTTGGAGGCTTGATTCCTGAGTTATAGGGACCAAAGAGAGTTCGTTGCACAGCACAACTCAAACATAGGTACCCAGCAAGCACAACTCAGAAATATATCACTTGGGGGCTTCCTGCTCTTCGAGCATAGCTATGACTACCCTTGTTGATCCGGCTTATATGCCTGAAATAAAATGTTACTTGGGGGCTCTTTGTTCAACGGACAAGAGTTTTTATGACACTTGTAATAGGCTTAAAAGCCAGGCTTGGAAGCTAGGTGTATTCACCTAAAAAGCCGGGTTATCCTGCCTTTTTAAGTTTGCCACTCCGCCCAGGTAATCCTGGAATGACCCACCATACTTTTGACAAGTCAATCTTATACAGACCCTGAACTTGTCAAAGTTAAAATGATGATTGGTTATGTGAGGTCCAACTTATAAGGTTTGTGTGAAGGTTTAACTCAGTGGTCGTGCGGCCCTTGAAAGCACTTGATTTTTTAGGCCTGGCCACCTATGAAAGCCTTGATTTTCTGTTATTTGATTTGAACATATTTTTGAGGTTCCTCTCCTGTGACATATTAATACATGGTTAAAACCCGAGATGGCTACGATGCCTTATGGTTCATATATGAAACTACCCGGTGTTTATTAACCCGGCCTGGCTTTGGACTTTAAGTCGCCAGTATATGATGATTTTTTGTGCTTTAAGCTCTAGCTCTAAGCTTTGGGATATTACCCCTTGCTGCATGTGGCATTATAAGCCGGCAGTATGAACTGATTTCACAAGCCATGTAGCCTTGATTATATGACTCATCATTGAGCATCTTTGGGTTTGATAACCCGCCCTGATAGTAGACTTTAAGTCGCCAGGATATTTTGCCTTGGGCAATCAAAATTATGATATTTCATGACTCCAGGTTGATACTAGCTCTGGATTATAATTATCAAGGCATCACCATGGTATTAATTTATAGTCGGCAGTGTGAACCAAATTCACAGGTATATTTTGTACTTGTTATATGAAGATGCGAGGGTTGATAACCCTCCCTGGCTTTGGACGTTAAGTCGCCAGTATACTTTGGATTGCGCCTTTGAAATCATGCGCTTATAAATCATTGGATCATTAGCCTCACTGGATGTGGCGATGTAAGCTAGCAATTTGAGCCAATATTCCAGGTATGTTTTTAAATTGATTGGATGAATATGCGAGGTTTGATAACCCGCCCTGGCTTTTGACTTTTAAGTCGCCAGTATGTTTAGGCTTGAATGGCCTTAATGCTAGTCTTTTTCATAATTGCATAAGACTATATTATGTTTGGGTTGTTACCCGCCCTGGTTTTTGACGTTAAGTCACCAGAGCATATGTTGTTTAAACTTTGTGTAGGATTTGCAGAGCTATGACTTACATAAATGATTAAGTTCAAGCCCATCATCAAAAATTGTAATTGGTGTTTCACAAGGGTTATCAATTATTGATTTTCACAAAGGCTATAAGCCGCCGGGTTACAAAAATCCCGGATTACAATGGATGCGCAGCGGTCAAGAGCCACTGAGTTTTAAACTTCGGATTTACTTGTGAACCGATAAGGTATTCAAATCTTTAATAGCCAAACTTGGATGGATTGTCATGATGATTTTGAATGATTGAGGTTTTCATATTGGATTACATTATTCAAATCTCAAATAGCCAACATGGCTGGATTTTTATTATGGTTATCAACAACCAATATTATGGTTGAGGTCTTCAAAGTTGCTTCAGCGCAATGGCTACTATTTTATCAATGGGTATTATTTATTCTACAATGGAAGGAATAGTTTTGAGTCGCTGCAGGCTTATGACCCGGCACTTGGGGGCTACATTATTCAAGTTGAGATTACATAAAATATGCAAGTCCCATGTCACTGGCACCATGCACCATGGCACTTGGGGGCTAATGTAAAGTCATTTTTTGCTCGCCTTATTGAATACTCGACTCATCACATTGTAATGAGCCGGCCCTTGGGGGCTACCAATTGCTCCTGTCAAAAATTCAAGGTACACAAGCCTTAATCCATTATATTGAAGGGTTCATTGCTTAGTTGGTAGAGTACAAAGCTCTTAATCTTATGGACGTGGGTTCGAGCCTCATGGTGGGGGTTTACATCATATGATGTTATTTTTAATGAAGTATACATAAAGTCCCAGCTCAGTATTTTCTTGCTGAGCCGGTCCTTGGGGGCTACATGTTGCTGCTCAAGTCTACATGATCATATCTACAAAGTCCCTGCTCATTATTGCATAATGACCCGGCCCTTGGGGGCTACAAGTGATATGCATATAAGGGAGGTACGTTTTCAAGCTTGATGTTAGCAACAATTATGACCCGATGCCATCAATATTTACAAACACGCAGTTTTTGGCAATGATAAACTGGCAAGTTCTACATCTTCAAGCCGGCTGAAAATCAGATGAGTATTTACAGACCAATACTTTTTGTTAAGCATTGGGAGCTGAATCAAATGAATTATTCTTCACAATATTTTTCTGTGAGAAACCAATGCCAGCAAATTGATTATGAGGCCGGTTTATTGACCCGAACTTTCCAGAAGAAGGAAATGACAAGGACTTAAGGATGATCAGGTGCCGGCTTACAAGAACTTTTAACCCGGAGCACAACCTATCAATTTTGTTCTTGTGTTTATTTTGCAGGATCAGTTTAACATGAATAAATCCAAATTAAACTGGGGGCTAATGTCGGGGATATACCCCGCGGTATGACCCGACCGGAAGTATGACCCGCCCAGACTTGGCGACTCACTAATGACCCACCCTAACTTGGCGACTCATGAAGTGACCCACACGGATCTCTCCATTCACTGATGACCCGGTTGGGCCTGGTCACTTATTGGTAACCCGGCAGGCGGGTCAGAGGAGTGATAAGACCCGATAGCCCAGAAGGTGGCTTGTGGGAAGGCCGACTTATGTTCTTGTGGGCCGGCTTAAGATGAAAGCATAAGGAATATTCTCCTACAAAGGAAGCAAAACTAGGACTCCACTTGTAATAGAGTAATCCTAATCCTACTAGGACTAGTCATGTAACCCGCCCCTTCAACTTATATAAGGAGGGACAGGGCGCCCCAAGAGGGTCAAGTTTTCCTAGACGTCTCAATAGACAAGTTTCATAAGTTAGGGTTAGACAGACAAGTCTATAGCTCTTGAGATAAAGCACCCTTGTAATCATGTTCATCATCATCAATATCAATGAAACAGGATGTAGGATTTTACCTCCACCGTGAGGGGCCGAACCTGGGTAAAACCTCACGTCTCTCGATTCTGACCAACCCCTTCAAGCTACTAGATGGATGTGTTGGCCTCACGACTAAGTCCTGACACGAAGGACATCTACCGTGACAATTCCACGACATAGGCGCTACTGTGAGCATTAGTAAGGTACACATCAATAACATGTATATCAAATATACCTTTCACTTTACCATCCTTCTTCTCCGCCAAATACTTGGGATAGTTTCGCTTCCAGTGACCAGTCCCTTTGCAGTAGAAGCACTCAGTCTTAGGCTTAGGTCCAGACTTGGGCTTCTTTACTTGAGAAGCAACTTGCTTGTCGTTTTGCTTGAAGTTCCCCTTCTTCCCTTTACCCCTTTTCTTGAAACTGGTGGTCTTGTTGACCATCAACACTTGATGCTCCTTCTTGATTTCTACCTCCGCAGCCTTTAGCATTGTGAAGAGCTCAGGAACCGTATTATCCATCGCTTGCATATTATAGTTCATCATGAAGCTTTTGTAGCTTGGTGGCAGTGATTGAAGAACTCTGTCAATTACACTATCAACTAGAAGATTAACTCCCAGCTGAGTCAAGTGATTGTGGTACCCAGACATTCTGAGTATATGATCACTGACAGAACTATTCTCCTCCATTTTGCAGCTGTAGAAATTATTGGAGATTTCATATCTCTCAATCCAGGCATTTGCTTGAAATTTTAACTTCAACTCCTGGAACATCTCATATGCTCCATGACGTTCAAGACGCCGTTGCGGTCCCGGTTCTAAGCCATCAAGCATGGCACGATGAACTATTGAGTAGTCATCAGCTTTGCTCTGCCAGGTGTTCACAACATCTCGTGTTGCTCCTGCAATGGGTTTGGCACCCAACGGTGCTTCCAGGGCGTAATTCTTCTATGCATCAATGAGGACAATCCTCAAGTTACGGACCTAGTCCGTGTAATTGCTACCATCATCTTTGAACTTAGCTTTCTCTAGGAGCGCATTAAAATTCAATGGAACAACAGCACGGGCCATTTATCTACAACAACATAGACATGCAAAATACTATCAGGTACTAAGTTCATGATAAATTAAAGTTCAATTAATCATATTACTTAAGAACTCCAACTTAGATAGATATCCCTCTAATCATCTAAGTGATCATGTGATCCATATCAACTAAACCATGTCCGATCATCACGTGAGATGGAGTAGTTTTCAATGGTGAATGTCACTATGTTGATCATATCTACTATATGATTCACGCTCGACCTTTCGGTCTCAGTGTTCCGAGGCCATATCTGCATATGCTAGGCTCGTCAAGTTTAACCCGAGTATTCTACGTGTGCAAAACTGGCTTGCACCCATTGTATGTGAATGTAGAGCTTATCACACCCGATCATCACATGGTGTCTCGGCACGACAAACTGTAGCAACAGTGCATACTCAGGCAGAACACTTATACCTTGAAATTTAGTGAGAGATCATCTTATAATGCTACCGCCATACTAAGCAAAATAAGATGCATAAAGGATAAACATCACATGCAATCAATATAAGTGATAGGATATGGACATCATCATCTTGTGCCTTTGATCTCCATCTCCAAGGCACCGTCATGATCACCATCATCACCGGCTTGACACCTTGATCTCCATCGAAGCATCGTTGCCGTCTCGCCAACTATTGCTTCCACGACTATCGCTACCGTTAGTGATAAAGTAAAGCAATTACATGGTGATCGCATTTCATACAATAAAGCGACAACCATATGACTCCTTCCAGTTGCCGATAACTGTGTTACAAAACATGATCATCTCATACAACAATTTATATAATCACGTCTTGACCATATCACATCACAACATGCCCTGCAAAAACAAGTTACACGTCCTCTACTTTGTTGTTGCAAGTTTTACGTGGCTGCTACGGGCTTAGCTAGAACCATTCTTACCTACACATCAAAAATCACAACGCGGAATAGTGATTGCTTTTTGATCTTCAGAAATAAACCCTTTCATTGAATCCGATTCAACTAAAGTTGGAGAAACAGACACCCACTAGCCACCTGTGTGCGAACCATGTCGGTAGAATCAGTCTCGCGTAAGTGTACGCGTAATGTCGGTTTGAGCCGCTTCATCCAACAATATCGCTGAATCAAGAATCAACTAGTGACGACAAGCAATATGTATATACTCACGCCCACAACTCCTTTGTGTTCTATTCATGCATATAACATCTACGCATAGACCTGGCAAGGATGCCACTGTTGGGGAACGTAGTATTTCAAAAAAATTGCCTACGCACACGCAAGATCCATCTAGGTGATGCATAGCAACGAGCGGGGAGAGTGTGTCCATGTACCCTCGTAGGCCGAAAGCGGCAGCGTTTAGTAACGCGGTTGACGTAGTCGAACGTCTTCGCGATCCAACCAATCCAAGTACCGAACGCACGGCACCTCCGCGATCTGCACATGTTTAGCTCAGTGATGTCCCTCGTACTCTTGATCCAGCTGAAGCCGAGGGAGAGTTTCGTCACCATAACGGCATGGTGACGGTGATGATGAAGTTACCGACGCATGGCTTTGCCTAAGCTCTACAACGATATGACCGAGGTGCAAATCTGTGGAGGGGGGCACCGCACACGGCTAACACAACTGTTAACTTGTGTGTTCTAGGGTGCCCCCTGCCCCAGTATATAACGAAGCAAGGGGGAGGTCGGCCGGCCCCTAGGGCGTGCCCCCAAGAGGGGAATCCTACTAGGACTCCAAGTCCTAGTAGGAATCCACCAAGAGGGAGAGAGGGGGAAGGAAGGAAGAGGGGGAAGGGAAGGAAATGGGGGTGCCACCCCCTTCCCCTAGTCCAATAAGGACCCAAGGGGGAGGCCAGCCCATCCTGGCCCTTCCTCTCTCCCCACTAAGGCCCATAGAGGCCCATTAGTTCCCCCGGGGGTTCCGATAACCCCCCGACACTCCGATATTTATCCGGTGACCCCCCCAAAACTCACTCAGTGTACGAATAACATCGTCCAATATATCAATATTTATGTCTCGACCATTTTGAGACTCCTCGTCATGTCCATGATCACCTCCAGGACACTGAACTACCTTCGGTACATCAAAACACATCAACTCATAATACTGATCGTCATGGAACATTAAGCGTGAGGACCCTACGGGTTCGAGAACTATGTAGATATGACCAAGACTCATCTCCGGTCAATAACCAATAGCGGAACCTGGATGCTCATATTGGTTCCTACATATTCTATGAAGATATTTATCGGTCAAACTGCATAACAACATACGTTGTTCCCTTTGTCATCGGTATGTTACTTGCCCGAGATACGATCGTCGGTATCTCAATACCTAGTTCAATCTCGTTATCGACAAGTCTCTTTACTCATTCTGTAATGCATCTTCCTGTAACTAACTCATTAGTCACATTGCTAGCAAGGCTTATAGTGATGTGCATTACCGAGAGGGCCCAGAGATACCTCTCCGACAATTAGAGTGACAAATCCTAATCTCGGTCTATGCCAACTCAACAAATACCATCGGAGACACCTATAGAGCATCTTTATAATCACCCAGTTATGTTGTGACGTTCGATAGCACACTAAGTGTTCCTCTAGTTTTCGGGAGTTACATAATCTCATAGCCATAGGAACATGTATAAGTTATGAAGAAGCAATAGCAACAAACTAAATGATCATCGTGCTAAGCTAACGGATGGGTCAAGTCAATCACATCATTCTCTAATGATGTGATCCTGTTAATCAAATGACAACTCATGTCCATGGCTAGGAAACTTAACCATCTTTGATTAATGAGCTAGTCAAGTAGAGGCATACTAGTGACATTCTTTTTGTCTATGTATTCACACCTGTACTAAGTTTTCGGTTAATACAATTCTAGCATGAATAATAAATATTTATCATGATATAAGGAAATATATAAATAACAACTTTATTATTGCCTCTAGGGCATATTTCCTTCAGTTGCCTGTCCCCGCCGCCGCACACATGCTGCTATGCGGAGTCACCTTGCATCGGTGCAGATCTGCATACCTCCTTGTGCCGCCGATGTGCTTGTTGTTGCCCTCTAGCGCGGAAGTGATCCTCCCGTACGGCGCACGGGCCACCATGGCCGAGCTCTCATACACGTCACCATTGCTAGCTTCATCGGTGGTAGGGTTCCTCCTGTACGGAGGGGCTCTGTACTGGCTGGGCTGCTTCGGGCCTGGTGGTGCACGTTGCCGCCAGCATGCTCCGAGGCATACCTTCTGTGCGCCGGGTGGGCATGTTCCAAGCCGTCGGACAAGCCATCCTGAAATGCCTACGGGGAGGCCGCGCCCATCTTACCAAACTTCGTGCACCATGCATGTTGTCTTTGGCGTCGATGCCATCTGCTCATGGTCGCCTGTCCCTGCTTCCACACACATGTTGCTATGCGGAGCAAGGTGGATGCAGAGGTGGCGGTGCTGGGAGTTCCATTTTTTCTGAACATTCATATATTTATGTCACCCCAATCTATGCTCCAACCTCTTTTTATGTCTTATAATCAATTTAAAGGACTAACGTACCTTGTGCCCGGGTGTGGGTGTGCATGTCAAGTAATTGTAATCCATATCTTTTTAATGGAATAAACAAAAATTGTGACGATCAAGAACAAGAAATGTCTACTCCTTTAGTTACATACTCATATATCAAGCTTTCAAAACAAATTGGAATACAAATCCTATGGTTATGTTCTCTCAGTCCATGAAATCAGAGTAATTAAGATTCGTTAGATGCACGTAGTGTATAGATTGTTTGAATGTTATCCGTATAGAGTTAGTGATTAATTGTTTGTTATGTACAAATGATTTTTCCTAATAATCCGACTAGGGTTAGCTTGCGTGCTAATAATTCGTGGCCAGATCTTGAAAGTTGTTTTTGAATGTCCTACATATATGTTTGTGCCTTTTTTCTTCCAGATCTTGAGAATTGGTTTTGAATGTCCTACATGTATGTTTCTGCCATTTTTTTCTTTCATATTGGTATGTACTGAGATGAGGCAGGGCGCGAGGGGGATTGGGGTCCTCCTCCCCCTTGGTGGATTTAGCAACAGGAAAAGAAGAGGAAGAAGAATGCGGGTCAGCGCCGCCGTGAGCTCGAGCGCAAATCCATGGAGCATCTGAACTGTGGTGGTGGCCACGGGGATCCCCTTGCCAAGAAGCCGCGGGTGTGTGCTGAGCCGCTAGCGATGGCGCTCCCATCATCGTCCAAGGGCATGGCAGGCGAGCCCATCCTAGTGGAAGATGCCCCGGAGGCCGAGGTGGAATGCTTCAAGTGCGGGCGCTGGGGCCATTTCCAATCTAAGTGCACTTTCAAGCCATTGTGTATGCCGTGCAAAGAGGAGGGTCATGCTTCGGCCCACTGCCCCACCCGTGGCTGCTCGCTCAATGTCCAGATCTTGGAGAGCGCCATCTCAGGGGAGGGTTTCTTCTGCTTGCAGTTCGAGGACGATGCGGAGGTAGATGCGTTAGTGGATGCCCGGATTGATAATACATCCATTTTGTCAGCGGAGCCCGGCAAGCTCTCCCTCCGCATTCTCCAACAAGAGCTCAAGCACATCGTGGCGGGCGATTGCGGTTGGCAGGTTTCTCAAGTGGGTGACAACGACTTATTGGTGGTGTTTCCTGTTGGGGAACGTAGTAATTTCAAAAAAAAAATCCTACGCACACTTAGGATCATGGTGATGCATACCAACGAGAGGGGAGAGTGTGTCCACGTACCCTCGTAGACCGAAAGTGGAAGCGTTAGGACAACACGGTTGATGTAGTCGTACGTCTTCACGATCCGACCGATCCAACTACCAAACGTACGACACCTCCGAGTTCAGCACACGTTCAGCTCAATGACGTCCCGCGAACTCCGATCCAGCAGATCTTCACGAGAGAGTTCCGTCAGCACGACGGCGTGATGATGGTGATGATGTTGCTACCGACGCAGGGCTTCGCCTAAGCACTGCTACGATATAACCGAGGCGGAATATGGTGGAGGGGGGCACCGCACACGGCTGGAATAGATCAACAGATCAACTTGTGTGTTCTAGGGTGCCCCTTCCCTCGTATATAAAGGAGCAAGGGGGGAAGCGGCCAGCCAGGAGGAGGGCACGCCAAGGGGGGAGTCCTACTCCCACCGGGAGTAGGACTCCTTCTTTTCATTGTTGGAGTAGGAGAGGGAAGGAAGGGGGAGAGGAGGAGAAGGAAAAAGGGGGGCGGCGCCCCCCTCCTTATCCAATTCGGACTAGAAAGGGAGGGGGCGCGCAGCTGCCTTGGCCGCCCCTCCTCTTCTCCCACTAAGGCCCATGAGGCCCAACTAACTCCCCGGGGGGTTCCGGTAACCCCCCGGTACTCCAAATTTTATCCAAAACCACTCGGAACACTTCCAGTGTCTGAATATAGTCGTCCAATATATCGATCTTTATGTCTCGACCATTTAGAGACTCCTCGTCATGTCCGTGATCATATCCGGGACTACGAACTACCTTCGGTACATCAAAACACAAAAACTCATAATACCGATCATCACCAAACTTTAAGCATGCGGAGCCTACGGGTTCGAGAACTATGTAGACATGACCGAGACACGTCTCCGGTCAATAACCAATAGCAGAACCTGGATGCTCATCTTGGCTCCTACATATTCTACGAAGATCTTTATCGGTCAAACCGCATAACAACATACGTTCTTCCCTTTGTCATTGGTATGTTACTTGCCGAGATTCAATCGTCGGTATCTCGATACCTAGTTCAATCTCGTTGCTGACAAGTCTCTTTACTCGTTCCGTAATGCATCATCCCGCAACTAACTCATTAGTCACATTGCTTGCAAGGCTTATAGTGATGTGCATTACCAAGAGGGCCCAGAGATACCTCTCCGACAATCGGAGTGACAAATCCTAATCTCAAAATACGCCAACTCAATAAGTACCTTCAGAGACACCAATAGAGCACCTTTATAATCACCCAGTTATGTTGTGACGTTTGGTAGCACACAAAGTGTTCCTCCGGTAAACGGGAGTTGCATAATCTCATAGTCATAGGAACATGTATAAGTCATGAAGAAAGCAATAGCAACATACTAAACGATCAAGTGCTAAGCTAACGGAATGGGTCAAGTCAATCACATCATTCTCCTAATGATGTGATCTCCTTAATCAAATGACAACTCATGTCTATGGCTAGGAAACATAACCATCTTTGATCAACGAGCTAGTCAAGTAGAGGCATACTAGTGACACTCTGTTTGTCTATGTATTCACACATGTATCATGTTTCCGGTTAATACAATTCTAGCTTGAATAATAAACATTTATCATGATATAAGGAAATAAATAATAACTTTATTATTGCCTCTAGGGCATATTTCCTTCAGTCTCCCACTTGCACTAGTGTCAATAATCTAGTTTAGATCGCCTTGTGATTTAACACCAATAGTTCACATCACCATGTGATTAATACCCATAGTTCACATCGCCATGTGACCAACAATCAAAGGGTTTACTAGAGTCAGTAATCTAGTTCACATTGCCATGTGATTAACACCCAAAGAGTACTAAGGTGTGATTATGTTTTGCATGTGAGAGAAGTTTAGTCAATGGGTCTGCCAAATTCAGATCCGTATGTATTTTGCAAATTTCTATGTCTATAATGCTCTGCACGGAGCTAGTTTAGCTAATTGCTCCCACTTTCAATATGTATCCAGATTGAGATTTAGAGTCATCCAGATCTGTGTCAAAACTTGCATCGATGTAACCCTTTACGACGAACCTTTTTGTCACCTCCATAATCGAGAAACATATCCTTATTCCACTAAGGATAATTTTGACCAATGTCGAGTGATCTACTCCTAGATCACTATTGTACTCCCTTGCCAAAATCACGCTAAGGTATACAATAGGCCTGTTACACAGCATAGCATACTTTATAGAACCTATGACTGAGGCATAGGGAATGACTTTTCATTATCTCTCTATTTTTTGTCGTGGTCGGGTTTGAGTCTTTACTCAACTTCACACCTTGTAACACAGGCAAGAACTCCTTCTTTGACTATTCCATTTTGAACTACTTCAAAATCTTGTCAAGGTATGTACTCATTGAAAATATATCAAGCGTCTTGATCTATCTCTATAAATCTTGATGCTCAATATGTAAGTAGATTTACCGAGGTTTTTCTTTGAAAAAACTCTTTTCAAACACTCCTTTATGCTTTCCAGAAAATTCTACATTATTTCAGATCTACAATATGCCATTCACATATACTTATCGGAAATGCTGTAGTGCTCCCACTCACTTTCTTGTAAATACAGCCTTCACCGCAAGTCTGTATAAAACCATATGCTTTGATCACTTTATCGGAGCATATATTCCAACTCCGAGATGCTTGCACCAGTCCATAGCTGGATCACTGGAGCTTGCTCACTTTGTTAGCACCTTTTAGGATCGAAAAAACCTTCTGGTTGCATCATATACAACTCTTCTTTAAAAAAATTCATGAAGGAATACAGTTTTGACATCCATTTGCCAGATTTCATAAAATGCGGCAACTGCTAACATGATTCAAACAGACTTTTAAGCATCGATACGAGTGAGAAAATCTTATCGTAGTCAACACTTTGAACTTGTCAAATACATTTTGCGACAATTCGAGCTTTATAGATAGTAACACTACTATCAGCGTCCGTCTTCCTCTTGAAGATCCATTTATTCTCAATGACTCACCGATCATCGGGCAAGTCAATCAAAGTCCATACTTTGTCTCATACATGGATCCCATCTCAGATTTCATGGCCTCAAGCCATTTCACGGAATCTGGGCTCATCATCACTTCCTCATAGTTCCTAGGTTCTTCATGGTCAAGTAACATGACATCCAGAACAGGATTACCGTACTAGTCTGGTGCGGATCTCACTCTGGTTAACTACGAGGTTTGGTAGTAACTTGATCTGAAGTTACATGATCATCATCATTAGTTTCCTCACTAATTGGTGTAGGAGTCACAGGAACAGATTTGTGTGATAAACTACTTTCCAATAAGGGAGCAGGTATAGTTACCTCACCAAGTTCTACTTTCCTCCCACTCACTTCTTTCGAGAGAAACTCCTTCTCTAGAAAGGATCCACTTTTAGCAATCAAAGATCTTGCCTTTGGATCTGTGATAGAAGGTGTACCCAACAGTTTCCTTTGGGTATTCTATGAAGACACATTTCTCCGATTTGGGTTCGAGCTTATCAGGTTGAAACTTTTTCACATAAGCATCGCAGCCCCAAACTTTAAGAAATGACATCTTTGGTTTCTTGCCAAACCATAGTTCATAAGGAGTCGTCTCAATGGATTTAGATGGTGCCCTATTTAACGTGAATGCAGCCGTCTCTAAAGCATAACCCCAAAATGATAGTGGTAAATCGGTAAGAGACATCATAGATTGCACCATATCTAATAAAGTATGGTTACGATCTTCGGACACACCAATACGCTATGGTGTTACAAGTGGCGTGAGTTGCGAAACTATTCCGTATTGCTTCAAATGAAGACCAAACTCGTAACTCAAATATTCTCCTCCACGATCAGATCGTAGAAACTTTATTTTCTTGTTACGATGATTTTCCACTTCACTCTGAAATTATTTGAACTTTTCAAATGTTTTAGATTTATGTTTCATCAAGAAGATATACCCATATCTTACTCAAAGCATCTGTGAAGGTCAGAAAATAACGATACATGCCACGAGCCTCAACACTCATCGGACTGCATACATCAGTATGTATTATTTCCAACAAGTCTGTTGCTCGCTCCACTGTTCCTGGAGAACAGAGTCTTAGTCATCTTGCCCATGAGGCATGGTTCGCAAGCATCAACTGATTCATAATCAAGTGACTCCAAAAGCCCATCAGCATGGATTTTTGTAGCGACCAGACCTCAAACGGTCCAATCTCTGTGCTCCAGTGTCATCCCTAGATCAGTAATGCTGACACCACACAGTACTTGAAGGATTTATAACAGAGTAGCAATCACACACTTATTACATCGAGTGTCTCAAAAGAGAACTTATTACAATAAATATGGCTTAAGGCCATCTAATAACGATAACAGCGGAAGGCTTGGAAGATAAGTGAGTCCATCAACTCCAACGGCATCACTGAGTATAGAACCACGACCTAATGGCACCTTAATCGTCGTCTGAAAAGTATGCAACATTAACGTTGCAGCCCGAAACGGGCCAGCACATGGAATATGCTGGCAATGTAACACATAGAGAGTAATGGAATAAAATAGGCTATTCTATATGCATATATGGCTGGTGGAAAGCTCTATGGTTACAGTTTTGCGTAAAGCCAATTTTTCCCTACTGCAAAGGAATACATTTTATTTAACTATCATGGTAGTTGTTAAACATTGAGAATGGTTGACAGCATTCTCAATCCCAATTAAGCATCATCATTAAAACCCAACAATTAACTTTAGAGTAACATGATGAGATTCACATGATAATCCAGGTACTAGATACTCAAGATGTCCATAACCGGGGACACGGCTAACCATGATTAGTTTATACACTCTGCAGAGGTTTGCGCACTTTTCCCCACAAGACTCGATCTCCTCCGTTGGTTTTCTCGCACTGCATGGTGTTTGAGAAACGGATGACCGAGACATAGTCTTTCATAAGCGCTAGCACCTTACGAACGGGTAGACCGTACCAACCTACATCCCCTACATCTGCTAGTCTACCACTGTAAGAGTTCGCACGACTTAGTCAACTATGCTAGAGCCCATAGTAGCTTGTGGCTGCACACGGAAGTTTCTAGTATGAATAATCTCATGACCCCTTTGAGCCTGGGTGGCGGTCCAAAAGAAAACAGGCAATCGCTGGAATACCCAGGTGCCTCAATCCACCCAGATGTGTGTTTAGGTTTCCACCTTAAATAAACCATTAATTAACAAAGCTCACATCTGTCATGGATACACTCACTCAATCCACGTCTACTAGCATAGCATAGCAATAATAAGCAAACATAGAGTAACTCCCAAAGGTTTGATAATAAAAAGGTAATAGGTTCTACCTCAACTACTCCCCAAACCCACAATTTAATTAGATCCTAATCATGCAATGTGTGAGGATTGATCTAATGCAATAAAACTGGGTAGTAGGAGGTATGATCAAAGTGTTACTTGCCTTGCTGATGATCCGGGAAACCTAGTGATTCGAAGTAGCAAGCGGCGCACTCCGAGTACTCTATCGCAAACAAACAAACATACAATAAGTACTCAACTAATGCACAGGTAAAACTCGAACAAGAGAACTAACCAGAAAGTTTAACTTAAGAACTCCGGTTGGAAAAAAGAATCAAAACGAACGAAGCAACGAAAGACAAACGGTAAGAGAAACAAGCTTCTTTTACTATTCTGGGCCTAAGGCAATTTTTACAGTGGCAAAAACTTGTTTGACTTGGTTAAACGGAAAGAGGGGTTCGAGACGAAACTCCAGGCGCTTGAATCGCCTGATTCTGATAAACGAGCGAAAAGTTAAACTAGAACGAACATCGGATCAGAGATAGCGATCAGAAAAACCGCGGATTTAATCCGAGAAAAAGAAAAACGAAGCACAGTTAACGAACGAACGTTCGTTAATAGAAACTAAAGAAAAACGCGTTTATTAAAACGAACGGACGAGGGGGCACTCGCTAAATAAATAAACCGGAAAACAACCGATCTATTTATTTAAAAAAAATGGAACTAGGGTTTTCACAAAAAAACTGCCGGCGACTACCTCGGCGGCGGCGGCTCCCCGGTGGGGCTCCGGAAGGTGGCGGGGTGAGAACAGGGCGGCGGGGCGGCGGCTCCGGGTGGCGCGGTGCAGCGGCGGCGTGC
>NC_041384.1:465844858-465853018 GCF_002162155.2 Triticum dicoccoides
CGTGCGGCGGTGCAGGCGGCGGCGGGCTGCGGTGCGGGGTGGCGGGGTGAGGAGAGGGCGGCGGCGGGGCGGCTATTTAAGAGGGGGATGGTGGGTTGACTTGGGAAGTGGGCGAGGGGCGGCGGCGGCTCCGGCTCGGACTCCTCCTCGAGTCCGGTGGGAAGGCGGCGGTGGCTGGGCCGGCCTGGCTCGGCTGGGCCCTTGGCCCAGTCGGGCGCGGTTTTTTTTAAACAATTTCGCTGCGCCTAAGAAAAAAAATCTAGAAAAATAAATAAAATTCTAAAAATGCCAAAACAAAATTTCTCCATCTAAATAAAATATTTAGAACAGGATGAACATTTTTTAGCTCTAAATGCAATTTTTGAAAACGTGCAATTTTTCCTAACATCGAATAAAATAGCAAATAAAACCAAAATAAAATATTATTTGATTTTTTATTAAATCATCAATATTTCTTTATTTTGGGAAAGTCATTTCATTCCCTCTCTCATATTTTTATAATAGAAATAATTGAAGATAAAATAAATAAAATCAAATGATCCTATCTTCAAAATTTGAGAAAAACTCAAATATGAAAATAACGAAATCCCCAACTCTCTCCGAGGGTCCTTGAGTTGCATAGAATTTCTAGGATCAACCAGAAAAGCAATAAAATATGATATGCAATGATGATCTAATGTATAACATTCCAAATTGAAAATTTGGGATGTTACAAACCTACCCCCCTTAAGATGAATCTCACCCTCGAGATTCGGGTTGGTTAGAAAATAGGTGAGGGTGGTCCTTCAGCAATTCTTCCTCTCGCTCCCAGGTGGCTTCATCCTCCGTGTGGTGGCTCCACTGAACTTTGCAAAACTTGATAACCTTGCTGCGGGTGACTTGACTGGCATACTCTAGAATCTTAACTGGTTTCTCCTCATAGGTCAAATCACTGTCCAACTGAATTGCTTCCGGTGGCACTGTATCTCTTAGCTGTATATCAGCCATCTCTGCGTGGCACGTCTTCAATTGGGAAACGTGGAACACATCGTGAACTCCTGACAATCCTTCGGGCAATTCCAACTTATAGGCTACTTCTCCCATACACTCCAAAACTTTGTATGGGCCTACAAAACATGGCGCTAACTTTCCCTTAACTCCAAAGTGCTTAACTCCTTGAAGTGGTGATACTCGAAGATAAACTCGGTCTCCGACTTCGTAAACTGTCTCCTTGCGTTTAGAATCCGCGTAGCTCTTCTGCTTGGACTGGGCTACCTTGAGCCTGTCACGAATCAATTTCACTTTCTGTTCAGACTCCTTAATCAGATCCGGTCCAAACAACTGACGGTCTCCAACTTCATCCCAAGACAATGGGGTCCTACACCTCCTTCTGTACAAGGCTTCGAAAGGGGCCATCTTCAAACTGAATTGATAACTGTTATTGTAAGAGAACTCTGCATATGGCAAATTCTCGTTCCAACTAGATCCGTAATCTAGCGCACAAGCTCTCAGCATATCCTCCAAAATCTGATTGACTCTCTCGGTCTGTCCATCTGTCTGCGGACGGAAGGTTGTACTAAACTCTAGTCTGGTACCCAAAGTTTCATGCAACTGATTCCAGAACTTTGAGGTAAATTGGGTTCCTCTATCTGATACAATGCTCTTTGGAACTCCATGCAGACATACGATTCTGGTCATGTATATCTTTGCCAACTTTGCACTGGTACAGGTGGTCTTCACTGGAATGAAATGAGCTACCTTTGTCAAACGATCGACTAAAACCCATATTGAGTCATAGCCTAAACGAGTTCTGGGTAAACCTGTAATAAAATCCATGCCTAACTTATCCCACTTCGATTCGGGTATCGGCAATGGCTGTAGCAATCCTGCTGGCTTCTGATGCTCTGCCTTTACTCTCTGATATACATCATAAACTGCTACATACTCCGCAATGTCCTTCTTCATTCTGGTCCACCAGAAAGTATCCTTCAAATCCAAATACATCTTGGTATTTCCTGGGTGAATCAAATATGGTGAATCATGTGCCTCTTGCAGGATTAACTTCCCGATCTTTGAATCATTAGGCACATAAACACGGTCTTTAAACCATAGGGTATCGTGCTCATCCTCACGAAATCCCTTAGCTTTTCCTTTGCTCATTTTCTCCTTAATAGAGGTAATCTCCTTGTCAGTCCTTTGAGCTTCTCTGATCTTATCTATCGAGGTAGACTGAATCTCCAATCCTGCTACATAGCCTCTCGGAACTATCTCCAAACATAGCTCATGAAGGTTTTCAGCTAACTCCCTTGGTAAATCTCTCATCATCAGGGTGTTGACGTGGCTTTTACGGCTCAACGCGTCAGCTACTACGTTAGCCTTTCCGGGGTGATAATGTAATCTCATATCATAATCCTTGATGAGCTCCAACCATCTTCTTTGCCTGATATTTAACTCTTTTTGCGTGAAAATATACTTCAAACTCTTGTGATTCGTGTACACCTCACAATGGTTTCCAATGAGAAAATGTCTCCAAGTTTTCAATGCATGCACTACGGCTGCCAACTCCAAATCATGTGTGGCATAATTCAACTCATGAGGCTTAAGCTGTCGTGAGGCATAGGAAACAACTCTTCTTCCTGCATAAGCACTACTCCAAGTCCTCGACGTGAAGCGTCGCAATACACCTCATAATCCTTGGTTTGATCTGGCAAAATCAGCACAGGTGATGTAACCAAATGTTTCTTCAATTCCTGGAAACTGGACTCACATTCCTCAGTCCATATGAACTTGGTATCCTTTTTCAACAACTCTGTCATAGGCTTCGCAATCTTTGAGAAATTTTCAATGAATCTCCGGTAGTATCCTGTGAGTCCAAGAAAACTCCGAATCTCTCCAACTATTGTTGGCTCTTCCCAATTGGTCATGGTATCAACTTTAGTGGGATCTACTGCTATACCTTCTCCCAATATAACATGTCCGAGAAATCCAACTTCCTTCAACCAAAACTCACATTTGCTAAACTTGGCATATAATTGATGTTCTCTGAGTTTACCAAGCACCAAACCCAAATGTTCCTTATGCTACTCTTCATTCTTTGAGTAAACCAGGATATCATCAATGAACACTACCACGAATTTATCCAGAAACTCCATAAACATCTTGTTCATCATGTTTATGAAATATGTTGGTGCGTTAGTCAGACCAAATGACATAACGGTATACTCGTACAGCCCATACCTGGTGGTAAAAGCCGTCTTAGGTATATCTTGTTCTCGTATCTTCAACTGGTGGTATCCTGATCACAGATCGATCTTGGAAAATACCTTAGATCCTTGCAATCGATCAAACAGATCATTGATCACTGGTAGTGGGTACTTGTTCTTCATGGTTACTTCATTCAAACCTCGATAATCAACAATCATCCTTAATGATCCATCATTCTTTTCTACTAGAAGTACTGGCGATCTCCAAGGTGAAGAACTTGGGAGAATATAACCCTTATCCAGTAACTCCTTAATCTGCTTCTTAATCTCCACCAAATCCTTTGCGGGCATCCTATATGGTCTCTTTGATATTGGCGCTGTGCCTGGCAAAATCTCAATCAAAAACTCAATATCTCTATCCGGTGGCATGCCTGGCAACTCCTCGGGAAATACATCAGGGAAATCCTTCACTATTGGTACTTCCTCCTGCACAACTCATGTTAGGCAATTTACTTGAGTCCTGTTTGGCACATGCCGTGATACATACTTGATCCTTCTTCCTTCTGGGGTGGTAAGAAAAATTGACTTACTGGCACATTCAATATTCCCTTCATACTTTGACAACCAATCCATGCCTAATATCACATCCAATCCTTGAGATTCCAACACTATTAGGTCTGAGGGAAATACGTAGTTACCAATCCTTAATGGTAATCGATCACACCATAGGCTAGCCATATACTCTGCTCCAGGCGAGGTTACTAACATGGGTGACCTTAGGGCTTGGGTTGGTAGTTTATACTTATCCACAAATCCCCTTGATATGTATGAATGTGATGCACCAGTATCAAAAAGAACGAGTGCAGTAAATGATTTAACCAGAAACCGATTACTGCATCCGGCTGCTCTTCAACCTCCTCCACATTAACGTGGTTCACCTGTCCCCTGTTGAAAGGGTTCGGCTTCTTCCCAGAGCTTCCATTGCCATTACCATTCTGTGATTCAGGACATTCGTTGGCACAATGTCCGGTCTTCTGGCACTTAAAACAAGTGACTTGGCTCAGGTCTTTCTTGGCTGGGGTTGATGGGTTGGTGTGGTTCTGGCCGTTGCTTCCTCCATTCCCATTACCAGTCTTGGGGCCATTGTGATTGTGCGAGCTACCTCCTCCATGGGTATGCTGGAAATGTCCTCCCGGTCTAGGGGTAAAACGTGGCTTCTGCTAAGCTCCAGAATTGTACTTCCCTTGTCCATACTTCCTCTTGCGGTTCTCGATCTGTTGCTGCTTCCCTTCAATCATGAGAGCATGATCTACCAACTCCTAGTAGTTGTTGAAGGTTGCTACCATCAACTGCATGCTCAACTCATCATTCAGTCCTTCCAGAAACTTCTCCTGTTTAGCTGCATCCGTAGCAACGTCATCTGGGGCATAACATGCTAACTTACTGAAGTCCTCCACATACTAGCCAACTGTCCGTCCTCCTTGGCATAAGTTGCGAAACTCTCGCTTCTTCATGGCCATAGCTCCTGCTGAAACATGGGCAGTACGAAAAGCCTGCTGAAACTGGTCCCACGTGACAGTGTCGACAGGGAAAGTGGCTGTGAAATTCTCCCACCATGAGGCTGCGGGTCCTTCAAGCTGATGTGCGGCAAACTTCACCTTTTCCGCATCTGTGCATCCTGCTGTGGTCAACTCTCTAGCTGTCTTGTGGAGCCAATCGTCTGCTACTATCGGCTCGGTGCTACTGGAAAACACCGGCGGATTCAGCCTAAGAAAATGGGCTAAGTGATCAACAGGTGGTGGTGGTGGTGGTGGGTTGTTGTTGTTGTTGTTGTTCCCCTGATTCTGATTCTGGACTAGTAACTGCATCAATGTGTTCTGCTACTGGATCAACTGGGTGAGCTCCGGTGGGAAGGTAAATCCGGGGTCACGTCTCGGAGGCATCTGAGGGTTTAGAAAAGATGAGATTTAAGAATAGAGGGGGCCTAAAGAGAAAACACTACCCATATGCACATGAGGCAAAAGCAAACAATTCACTTCATTCAATCAATCAAACAAGGGCATACAATCGATCTAACTATCGCAAAAGTGCTCGGACTACTATATTTACATGGTGGACTACTACTACTGTTGGGGTGGTCTACTAGAAATATTCTTCGGTTGCAGACTCCATGATATCTGCTCCAGCTTCATCAACACAGTAATCATCACTATCATCTGGATCCGAGTCGGTGTCGTCGATGATGATGTAGTCTTCCGGGCGAATCTCCTTGGGTTCTTCGTCTTCTTCTACTAGTGTAGGGTCTCCCATGAATATTCCAATCTTCTTGACCAGATCGTCATTCTTTTCCACTAATACTTCGATTTCCACTTCATAATCTTCATGTGTAGCCTTGAGTTCTTCCTCCAGTTCCTTGATTCTTGTCCTTGCTTTCTTCAGATCTATCATGTCTGTGCACATCTGGTTCTCCCGACGTCGAATGTGCTGGTTTAACTCCTGGATAAAAGCTACAATTGATCTATCCTTCCTGGTGCTGATCATCTCCCAGTGCTCATCTCGGTGCCCACAAATCTGGTAGATAGTATCCTTGAGATCATTGCGGTAAACTTCTCCAATGCGTCCCATGGCAATGTGAGCTGCCATGCTCTTTCCTAGACTCCAAGTTGGTGCATCAAAAGAAAACTCTATGGGCTCAGTTACTGGCATGAACGTCCTTCCTGGAACTTAAACTTGAATCATCCAGCGCTCTTCTTCAGGTAATATGGCGTTGTAGGTTACGGTGAAGCTTGGTACTCCTATGTTCAGGTATCTAGTGACTTCCTTCAAGTGACGTCCAAAGGGTGTATCTTCATCCGGTTGTATGAACGTGTTCCTTGCATCCGCCATCCTAGAGTAGAAAGGATGAGAGGTCAGAAGGAGAAGAGTAAGTAGTGATCTAGGGCTTTAGCTTAGTGGCCGTGTCCTACAGTCAGCGTGTGCTCTGATACCATCTTGTAGCGACCCGACCTCAAATGGTCCAATCTCTGTGCTCCGGTGTCATCCCTGGATCAGTAATGCTGACACCACACAGTACTTGAAGGATTTATAATAGAGTAGCAATCACACACTTATTACATCGAGTGTCTCAAAAGAGAACTTATTACAATAAATATGGCTTAAGGCCATCTAATAATGATAACAGCGGAAGGCTTGTAAGATAAGTGAGTCCATCAACTCCAACGGCATCACTGAGTATAGAACCACGACCTAATGGCACCTTAATCGTCATCTGAAAAGTCTGCAACATTAACGTTGCATCCCGAAACGGGTCAGCACATGGAATATGCTGGCAATGTAACACATAGAGAGTAATGGAATAAAATAGGCTATTCTATATGCATATATGGCTGGTGGAAAGCTCTATGGTTACAGTTTTGCGTAAAGCCAATTTTTCCCTACTGCAAAAGGAATAAATTTTATTTAACTATCATGGTAGTTGTTAAACATTGAGAATGGTTGACAGCATTCTCAATCCCAATTAAGCATCATCATTAAAACCCAACAATTAACTTTAGAGTAACATGATGAGATTCACATGATAATCCAGGTACTAGATACTCAAGATGTCCATAACCGGGGAAACGGCTAACCATGATTAGTTTATACACTCTACAGAGGTTTGCGCACTTTTCCCCACAAGACTCGATCTCCTCCGTTGGTTTTCTCGCACTGCATGGTGTTTGAGAAACAGATGACCGAGACATAGTCTTTCAGAAGCTAGCACCTTACGAACGCGTAGACCGTACCAACCTACATCCCCTACATCTGCTAGTCTACCACTGTAAGAGTTCGCACGACTTACTCAACTATGCTAGAGCCCATAGTAGCTTGTGGCTGCACACGGAAGTTTCTAGTATGAATAATCTCATGATCCCTTTGAGCCTAGGTGGCGGTCCAAAAGAAAACAGGCAATCGCTGGAATAACCAGGTGCCTCAATCCACCCAGATGTGTGTTTAGGTTGCCACCTTAAATAAACCATTAATTAACAAAGCTCACATCTGTCATGGATACACTCACCCAATCCACGTCTACTAGCATAGCACAACAATAATAAGCAAATGTAGAGTAACTCCCAAAGGTTTGATAATAAACAGGTAATAGGTTCTATCTCAACTACTCCCCAAACCCACAATTTAATTAGATCCTAATCATGCAAAGTGTGAGGATTGATCTAATGCAATAAAACTGGGTAGTAGGAGGTATGATCAAAGTGTTACTTGCCTTGCTGATGATCCGGGAAACCTAGCGATTCGAAGTAGCAAGCGGCACACTCCGGGTACTCTATTGCAAACAAACAAACATACAATAAGTACTCAACTAATGCACAAGTAAAACTCGAACAAAAGAACTAACTAGAAAGTTCAACTTAAGAACTCCGGTTGGCAAAAAGAATCAAAACGAACGAAGCAACGAAAGACAAACGGCAAGAGAAACAAGCTTCATTTACTATTCTGGGCCTAAGGCAATTTTTACAGTGGGAAAAACTTGTTTGAGTTGGTTAAACGGAAAGAGGGTTTCGAGATGAAACTCTAGGCGCTTGAACCGCCTGATTCCGATAAACGAGCAAAACGTTAAACTAGAACGAACATCAGATCAGAGACCGCGATCAGAAAAACCATGGATTTAATCCGAGAAAAAGAAAAACGACGAACAGTTAACGAACGAACGTTCGTTAACAGAAACTAAATGGAAAACGCGATCGTTAAAACGAACGGACGAACGGGCGCTCGCTAAATAAATAAACCGGAAAAAAAATCGATCTATTTATTAAAAAACGAAACTAGGGTTTTCAAAAAAAACCGGCCGGCGACTACCTCGGCGGCGGCGGCTCTCCGGCGGGGCTCCGGAAGGCGGCGGGGTGAGGAGAGGGTGGCGGGGCGGCGGCTCCGAGCGGCGTAGGGCGGCGCCAAGCGGCAGTGGCGGCGGCGTGCGGCAGCG
>NC_041384.1:465853647-465880732 GCF_002162155.2 Triticum dicoccoides
GGAGGTGGCGGCGGCGGGCTGCGGTGCGGGGCGGCGAGGTGAGGAAAGGGTGGCGGTGGGGCGGCTATTTAAGAGGGGAAGGGGGGTTGACTTGGGGGAGGGGGCGGCGGCGGCTCCGGCTCGGACTCCTCCTCGAGTCCGGCGGGAAGGCGGCGGCGGTGGCTGGGCTGGGCTGGCCTGGCTCGGCTCAGCCCTTGGCCCAGTCGGGCATGGGTTTTTTTTTAAACAATTTCACTGCGCCTAAGAAAAAAATCTAGAAAAATAAATAAAAATCTAAAAATGCCAAAACAAATTTTCTCCGTCTAAATAAAATATTTAGAACAGGATGGACATTTTTTTGGCTCTAAATGCAATTTTTGAAAACGTGCAATTTTTCCTAAATTCGAATAAAATAGCAAATAAAACCAAAATAAAATCTTATTTGATTTTTTTTATTAAATACTCAATATTTCTTTATTTTGGGAAAGTCATTTTATTCCCTCTCTCATATTTTTATAATAGAAATAATTGAAGATAAAATAAATAAAATCAAATGATCCTATCTTCAAAATTTGAGAAAAACTCAAATATGAAAATAACGAAATCCCCAACTCTCTCCGAGGGTCCTTGAGTTGCGTAGAATTTCTAGGATCAACCAGAAAAGTAAGAAAATATGATATGCAATGATGATCTAATGTATAACATTCCAAATTGAAAATTTGGGATGTTACAATTTTCTTCATGCGCTATACACCAATATGACCTAAACGGCAGTGCCACGAATAAGTTGCACTATCATTATTAACTTTGCATCTTTTGGCTTCAATATTATGAATATGTGTATCACTACGATCGAGATTCAATAAGCCATTCACCTTGGGTGTATGACCATTGAAGGTTTTATTCATGTAAACAGGACAACAATTATTCTCTGACTTTAAATGAATAACTGTATTGCAATAAACATGGTCAAGTCATATTCAAGCTTAACGCAAACACCAAATAACATTTATTTAGGTTCAACATTAATCCCGAAAGTATAGGGAGTGTGCGATGATGATCACATCAATCTTGGAACCACTTCCAACACACATCGTCACTTCACCCTTAACTAGTCTCTGTTCATTCCGCAACTTCCGTTTCGAGTTACTAATTTTAGCAACTGAACTAGTATCAAATACTGAGGGGTTGCTGTAAACACTAGTAAAGTACACATCAATAACATATATATCAAATATACCTTTGTTCACTTTCCATCCTTCTTATCAGCCAAATATTTGGGGCAGTTCAGCTTCCAGTGACCATTTCCTTTGCAGTAGAAGCACTCAGTTTCAGGCTTGGGTCTAGCTTTGGGCTTCTTCACGGGAGCAGCAACTTGCTTGCCGTTCTTTTTGAAGTTCCCCTTCTTCCCTTTGCCCTTTTCTTCAAACTAGTGGTCTTGTTAATCATCAACACTTGATGCTCTTTCTTGATTTCTACCTTCATTGATTTCATCATCATGAAAAGCTCGGGTATCGTTTTCGTCATCCCTTCCATACTATAGTTCATCACGAAGTTCTACTAACTTGGTGATGGTAACTAGAGAATTCTGTCAATCATTATCTTATCTGGAAGATTAACTCCCACTTGATTCAAGCGATTGTAGTACCCAGACAATCTGAGCACATGCTCACTGCTTGAGCTATTCTCCTCCATCTTTTAGCTATCGAACTTGTTGGAGACTTCATATCTATCAACTCGGGTGTTTGCTTGAAATATTAACTTCAACTCCTGGAACATCTCATATGGTCCATGACGTTCAAAACGTCTTTGAAGTCCCGATAAGACGTTAAGCATGGTGCACTAAACTATCAAGTAGTCATCATATTGAGCTAGCCAAATGTTCACAACGTCTGTATCTGCTCCTGCAATAGGCCTGTCACCTAGCAGTGCATCAAGGACATAATTCTTCTTTGTAGCAATGAGGATAAACCTCAGATCACGGATCCAATCCGCATCATTGCTACTAACATCTTTCAACTTAGTTTTCTCTAGGAACATATCAAAAATAAAATAGGGGAGCTAAACGCGAGCTATTGATCTACAACATAGATATACTAATACTACTAGGACTAAGTTCATGATAAATTAAAGTTCAATTAATCATATTACCTAAGAACTCCCACTTAGATAGACATCTCTCTAATCATGTAAGTGATCACGTGATCCAAATCAACTAAACCATGTCCGATCATCACATGAGATGGAGTAGTTTTCAATGGTGAACATCACTATGTTGATCATATCTACTATATGATTCACGCTCGACCTTTCGGTCTCCAGTGTTCTGAGGCCATATTTGCATATGCTAGGCTCGTCAAGTTTAACCCGAGTATTCTGCGTGTGTAAAACTGTCTTACACCCGTGGTAGATGAACATTGAGCTTATCGCACCCGATCATCACGTGGTGTCTCGGCACGACGAACTTTGGCAACGGTGCATACTCAGGGAGAACACTTTTACCTTGAAATTTAGTGAGAGATCATCTTATAATGCTACCATCAAACAAAGCAGAATAAGATGCATAAAAGATAAACATCACATGCAATCAAAATATGTGACATTATATGGCCATGATCATCTTGCGCCTTTGATCCCCATCTCCAAAGTACCTACATGATCTCTATCATCACCGGCATGACACCATGATCTCCATCATCTTGATATGTATGAATGTGTCATCACATGGTTGTCTCGCTAACTATTGCTCTTGCATCTATTGCTATCGCATAGCGATAAAGTAAAGCAATTATTTGGCGCTTGCATCTTATGCAATAAAGAGACAACCGTAAGGCTTCTGCCAGTTGCCGATAACTTCAACAAAACATGATCATATCATACAACAACTTATATCTCATCACGTCTTGACCATATCACATCACAACATGCCCTGCAAAAACAAGTTAGACGTCCTCTACTTTTTTGTTGCAAGTTTTACGTGGCTGCTACAGGCTGAGCAAGAACCGTTCTTACCTACGCATCAAAACCACAATGATAGTTTGTCAAGTTTGTGATGTTTTAACCTTCTCAAGGACCGGGCGTAGCCACACTCGATTCAACTAAAGTTGGAGAAACTGACACCCGCCAGCCACCTGTGTGCAAAGCACGTTGGTAGAACCAGTCTCGCGTAAGCGTACGCGTAATGTCGGTCCGGGCCGCTTCATCCAACAATACCGCCGAACCAAAGTGTGACATGCTGGTAAGCAGTATGACTTGTATCATCCACAACTCACTTGTGTTCTACTCATGCATATAACATCTACGCATAAACCTGGCTCTGATACCACTGTTGGGGAATGTAGTAATTTCAAAAAAAATCCTATGCACACTCAGGATCATGGTGATGCATAGCAATGAGAGGGGAGAGAGTGTCCATGTACCCTCGTAGACCGAAAGCGGAAGCGTTAGCACAACGCGGTTGATGTATTCGTAAGTCTTCACGATCCGACCGATCCAAGTACCGAACGTACGGCACCTCCGAGTTCAGCACACGTTCAGCTCAATGACGTCCCGCGAACTCCGATCCAGCAGAGCTTCATGGGAGAGTTCCTTCAGCATGATGGCATGATGACGGTGATGATGTTGCTACCGACGCAAGGCTTCGCCTAAGCACCGCTACGATATAACCAAGGTGGAATATGGTGGAGGGGGGCACCGCACACGGCTGGAATAGATCAACAGATCAACTTGTGTGTTCTAGGGTGCCCCCTACCCCCGTATATAAAGGAGCAAGGGGGAAGCATCCGGCCAGGAGGAGGGCGCGCCAAGGGGGGAGTCCTACTCCAACTGGGAGTAGGACTCCTCCTTTTCCTTGTTGGAGTAGGAGAGGGAAGGAAGGGGGTGAGGAGGAGACGGAAAAAGGGGGCGCCGCCCCCCTCCTTGTCCAATTCGGACTAGAGGGGGAGGGGCGGGCGGCTGCCCTGGCCGCCCCTCCTCTTCTCCCACTAAGGCCCATGAGGCCCAATTAACTCCCCGGGGGGTTCCGGTAACCCCCCGGTACTCCGGTTTTTATCCAAAACCACTCGGAACACTTCCGGTGTCTGAATATAGTCGTCCAATATATCGATCTTTACGTCTCGACCATTTAGAGACTCCTCGTCATGTTTGTGATCATATTTGGGACTCCGAACTACCTTCGGTACATCAAAACACAAAAACTCATAATACCGATCGTCATCAAACTTTAAGCGTGTGGACCCTACGGGTTCATGTAGACATGACCGAGACACGTCTCCGGTCAATAACCAATAGCGGAACCTGGATGCTCATATTGGCTCCTACATATTCTACGAAGATCTTTATCGGTCACACCGCATAACAACATACATTGTTCCCTTTGTCATCGGTATGTTACTCGCCCGAGATTCGATCGTCGGTATCTCAATACCTAGTTCAATCTCGTTAACGGCAAGTCTCTTTACTCGTTCCATAATGCATCATCCCGCAACTAAATCATTAGTCACATTGCTTGCAAGGCTTATAGTGATGTGCATTATCGAGAGGGCCCAGAGATACCTCTCCGACAACCGGAGTGACAAATCTTAATCTCGAAATACGCCAACTCAACAAGTACCTTCAGAGACACCTGTAGAGAACCTTTATAATCACCCAGTTACTTGTGACGTTTGGTAGCACACAAAGTGTTCCTCCGGTAAACGGGAGTTGCATAATCTCATAGTCATAGGAACATGTATAAGTCATGAAGAAAGCAATAGCAACATACTAAACGATCAAGTGCTAAGCTAACGGAATGGGTCAAGTCAATCACATCGTTCTCCTAATGATGTGATCCCGTTAATCAAATGACAACTCATGTCTATGGCTAGGAAACATAACCATCTTTGATCAACGAGCTAGTCAAGTAGAGGAATACTAGTGACACTCCGTTTGTCTATGTATTCACACATGTATCATGTTTCCGGTTAATAAAATTCTAGCATGAATAATAAACATTTATCATGATATAAGGAAATAAATAATAACTTTATTATTGCCTCTAGGGCATATTTCCTTCATTTCCTTCGGCAGATCTCTTGCACATGGCCAAATCAAGTGGCAAGTTATTCCTCCCTCGCAATGATATCACGGCTAGGGTGCGTGATATGCTGCACGAGGAGGTCCAGCCCATGGTGATGCCCGAAGCCTGGGTTAGGCTGCATGGGACTCCAAAGAAACACCGCAGGGAGGGCCGGATCAAGGAGGGTTTCAAGATGTTGGGTAGATAATTGCGGTTGATGAACTATCTCTCATTAGGTTGGGGCCTGTGAGGATGAAGATTGCTTGCAAAGCCCCGAACAAGCTCATTGGCATGGTGGAGGTCTGGTTAAATCACGAGGGATACCAAGTCAAAGTGGAACTCGAGCGCTTGCCCAAACGCGAGGGTGACGGCAGCGCGCTGGGGCCTGGCCGCTCTGACCCTCGCCCCCAAATGAGGGTGACAGGGCTGAGCGCCAGGGCCACCGGGCGGCAACAACAAGCAAAGTGGAGGAGATCCAGGGATGGGCAAAGCTGTGGTTGGTGGGAATAGCGGTGCGGCCTCGAAGGGTGATGTGCACATGGGAGAGCAGGAGGAGGAGCCAAAAGACATCATTTAGGACACTTCTATCGACACTGATACATGGGACAAACTGGGTGCTATGAGCGGTGGGACTCAGGTGGTGGCGACACAAGACACCGCGGTCAGTGTTCCTCCTCTGGCCCACACACTGGCAAGTGCTTTTTATGAGCATGGTTCGAACCTGGCGCTGCCAGTGTCTTCATTGGTCTCTGATCCTATGGTGGTGGAGACACCTAGGGCCCAGGAGGGGGAAGCTCTCTTGCCCTCCTCTCCTGCGGCGATTGGGGCGGACTCTGGTTGTGTCCTGAACGAAGGGGCTGGTCTGACCCCTGCTTCTGGCCGTCTTGGCTCGAGAAGGTCGGGCAGGCCGCCCAAGAAGACATCAGGGAGGAAGCCAACGGCCAAGGAGGTGGTGGTGCGGAAGTCGGTGCCTTCGACGAGGTTGTGTGGGGAGTTGGGCGCGGAGCTGGTGGCAGCGGGGGCTGGTGCCAAGGCCAAGAGATCCAGGGCGACCCCGATGGAGCCGCGGGCACCCAGCTCTCGGGCCAAGGCCAAGCTGGGTGACATGTCGTCCTTGGATAGTGCCAAACTCCGCCTTGCTGACAAGAACTTGGGGACCTCAGGTAATCCTTTCTCGTCCTTTCGTATCTTAAATGCTTTCTCCGACGATCATCTGGCCTCAATTTTAAGCGATAGTGGTGTGGCGGTCTCGGCTAGTAACATACATATCATTTCCCTGGTTCATGCGCGGGAAGAGGCCCAGGCTATGCTGGCAGAGGCGGCAGCCAGATGTGTTCCTGCTGCCGACGGGTCCTTGGCAACAGCAGGGGTTGTTGTAGGTTCTGTGCCCGAAGAGGAAACAGAGGAGAGGGATGCCTCTGTCCTTCCTTCTTCCAGCTGTACCACGGCTAGGAAGCGAGTGGAAAAAGCGGCGAGCTCTAGAGGAGTTCGCCTTTGGAACCGCATTATCTAATAAAGTATTTGTTTTGGAACATTCGTGGTTGTGGAATCTCTAGGTGTCGTACGCAGCTGCAAGATTATATGGCCAAAGAGCGCATCGATGTTGCATCCTTGCAATAGATGATTAAATTTGACTTTACTTATATAGATCTTTGTGCGCTAGACCCGTTACAATGATTCAAGTGGCAATGGGTGCTGTCCTCCAGCATTTCTGGTGGTTTATTGTTGGGTTGTAATCGTGATATAATCTTATGGGAGCAGGGTGTGTTTTTTCATTGCGGCTATGATTAAGCACCGTGTCTCCGGTGGGATTTGGGTGGTGGTGTTCGTTTACGGATCGGCAGATCTTGCTAGGTCAGCTGATTTCCTTGCCGAGCTGCTTAGTTTGGTAGGGAACAAATGAGCGCTCCTCCTACCTCTGATTGTGGGAGGAGATTTCAACTTGATCCGCTCGGGTGCGGACAAGAACAACGACAATGTGGACTAGGCTTGGGTGAACATGTTCAACAATGCGATTGCGGTGGGGGCTTTGTGCGAGGTGGCACACAAAGGAGCTAGATACACCTGGACTAACAAACAATTGTAGCCAGTACACAGCATCCTTGATAGGGTTTTCTTTACTCCGGAATGGGAGGTGCTATTCCCTCTTTGTTCCCTAGTGGTGGAGACGCGGATCGGCTCTGGCCACCTCCCCCTTATCTTCTCCTCGGGAGAGGATTACGTGCAGAGGAATAGTCATTTTTACTTTGAAATGGTCTGGTTCGAGACAGAGGGCTTCGAACCCATGGTGTAGGAGCGCTGGGCGGCTATTATATCGCGGCTTGGGTTCCAACGGGGTCCGGCTGAGTTCTGGACTGAGGCGGCACTGCACACTTTCCTTAGAGGGTGGGGTGCGAACCATGGCAGTGCGGCCAAGAAAGAAAGGGCTAGGCTAGTGGAGGAGATAGAGGCTATTGATTTACAAGACGATTCTAGGCATCTGGCAGAAAGTGAATGGGTGCTTTGCTATGCCCTTGAAAATCTAGTCCTTGCCATATTAAGAGCCGAATAAGAATACTGGCATCATAGGGACATCATTAACTAGATGACTAAGGGAGACGCGAACACTGGATACTTCCATGCATTCGCAAACGGCCAAAAAAGGAAAAGTTTAATCCTGCGCCTCAACTCGGAAGATGGGTTTCTCCTCACCCAGTCCGATATCGTTAGACACATATATGACTCTTTTATTGGTTTGTTGTGTACGACTGAGTAGAAAGTCATGTGCCTTCAGGGGGATTTTTGGGATCGGACCGATAGGGTATCTCAGGCGGAACATGATTGGTTGGCCCTATCTTTCTACCTGAAGAGATTGACAAGGCTTTGGCAGACATGAAGACTGATACAGCACCAAGGCCTGATGGCTGGCCTGTGGCGTTCTTCAAACGGTTTTGGTCGTGCTTCAAACATGTCTGCTATGACTTAGTGAACGGGTTTGCACTTGGCTCGATGAACCTGTCGCGACTCCATTACAGAGCCATTAGCCTCATCCCCCGAGGTGAAAGGCGTGGATAACATTAGACTATGCAGGCCCATCACCCTTATTAACTTCTTGTTTAAGATCTACACAAAGGCGTACGCTACACACTTAGCGTTGGTGGCCCAATGCGTTATCCTCAAGAGCCAAACCGCTTTCCTCAAAGGCTGCAATATTCTCGAGGGACCGATTGCGCTTCTAGAGATAGTTCAGGAGCTCAAACACACTAAGGGGAAGGGGTCATGCTTAAGCTATACTTTGAAAAAGCCAATGACCGAGTAAACTGGCAGTTTGTTCGGGAGGTCTTCCTTAAGAAGGGTTTTGAGGCGGGCTTCATTCATCAGATCATGCACCTCGTTAGTTGTGGGCAAACGGCGGTCACGACCAATGGAGAAATGGGGAAGTTTTTTCACAACAAAAGGGGCCTTTGTCAGGGGGACCCTAGCTTGCCACTCATATTCAACTACGTGGCGGACGCCTTCTCGGCAATGCTCGACAAAGCCCGGGCGGATGGTCATATCAAAGGATTGGTGCCCCACCTCATTCCTGGTGGGGTTACGCAACTTCAATACGCCGACAACACGATGCTCCTTTTCGAGCCTGACTTGCATAGTATCGCGTCGATTAAGCTGCTGTTAATTACTTTCGAACTCCTCTTCGGCTTGAAAATAAATTTCCTAAAGAGCGAGGTCATTACCATAGGGATGGGTCAACAAGAGAGTAGGCATGCGGACAATCTACTTAATTGTAAGCTTGGGGGCTTCCCAATTAAGTACCTCAGCCTCCCGACTTCTCACCGGAAACTTTCGATCTCTGAATGGGAACCCCTATATGGTAAGGTGGAAAATCGGGTGAGTCCGTGGAGAGGGAGGTTCATGTCCTTGGCGGCTAGGCTGATTCTTACTAACACTAGTTTATCCTCCCTGCCTCTCTTCACCATGGGAATGTTTCTCCTAGCGGATGGGGTTCATGCGAAGATTGACACTCCCCATTCTAGGTTCTTTTGGGAAGGAACTGGAATCAAAAAGAAACATCACTTAGTTAGGTGGGCGACAGTTTGTAGACCTAAAAAGTTTGGCGGCTTGGGGATTATCAACTCCAAGTTGATGAATGTGGCCCTCCTAACTAAGTGGTGGTGGCGCCTTGCCCAAAATGAGTCGGGGCTTTCGGCGGACATTCTTAGGGAAAAATACTTCCCTGACGGGAATTTGTTTAACACCAAACACAAGGTCTCGATGTTCTGGAATGGGATCCAGGCGGTTCGACCAGCCTTTTCGGTCGGAGCCCAGTTTGAAGTCCACAATGGTTTGTCCACGAGGTTCTGGCTTGACAGCTGGATCGACTCGAGGATGCTTTGGCACTCTTACCCTGCGCTCTTCGAATTAGCTATGGATATTAATGTGCTGGTGGGGGAGGCTCTTAGGACGTCGCCACTGGCAATTCATTTCATGCACGCCCCTGTCTGTGATCGAAGAAGGGAGTTGGAATGAGTTGATCACTAAAATAGGGACTGACCTGCTTAGCTTGGGGGTTGACTCGGTCTCATGGGGCTTAACGGCCTCAAAAAAATTCTCGGTTAAATCCTTGTATGCCAAGTTGTCGGAAGGCAACACATTGGACATAGCCAGGGGGCTTTAGAAGGCCAGCATCCCACTCAAGATAAAGATTTTCTTGTGGCAAATTTTTAAAAATTGCCTCTCGACGGCGAACAATGTGGCCAAAAAGAATGGCCCTTCCAATGGCACATGTGTGATGTGTGGGAATCAGGTGGACGCGAACCATGCCTTTTTTCAATGTGCATTAGCAAGGTTTGCGTGGAGCGCGGTTAGGGAAGCGTTCCACCAAACTGAAGCCCTGCGTCAGGCTTGGATTTGCTTTAGATTATGCATACCCAGAAAGGTACAAGTGGTCGGATTGTATGGCGTTGCATTGGGGCGCTATTGCGGGCTTTATGGACCATTAGAAACAAAATGGCGATCAAAAAAATATCTCCACTCACCCCACTGATGTAATCTTTAAATGTCATCTCATCTTATAGATGTAGACACTGCTGGGGAAGCACCACAATGCTGAGCAGATGCATGAGGCCCTGGACAAGATCAGATGCACCTTGACGATCGCGCGTCAACCTCCGTAGATGGTCTCACCTTTTGGTGGAGCAGTAGTAGTAGGAAGTAGGGTCTGGGCTGAGTTTTGTTCCTTTGTTGTACCCTACTCTCTAGCTGCCTCTCATACTTTGTGGTTTGGCACTTTTCGTTTTGTAAGACTATTGAAACTTGTGATGTTTGCCTTGGTGGCTTTATTAATTTAAAATCAGACGCTCCTAGCGTCTTCTTTCCAAAAAAAGTATATCCATTTTCAGGTCTGGACAGATTCAAGCAACTGAGAGCATATTACCCTTTTTGGTTCAAATTAAATGGCCCAATCTTCAATCGGATTTACATGGGGCATAGAGCTTAGAATAGACTTAGAGTTGGATAGTGATTCGTGAATACAGAGCAACTGCAACGGGGTACATTTTCACATGATCAGGACATAAAGGCGTTCCACGTTTGACAGTAGATAGGGGGACTCCTACAAAGCAGCAAGCAAAACACCCAGATTCAATCTCTCTATCATAAATGAAAATCATATAACTACTACATTCCTTAGAAATTAAAGATGTTTAGAAAGTCAATATATTATCCATCAAAATCGGGGTGCTGGAGGAAACAAGAGGCAAAGAGAGATGGCACCAAATTAGCTCTTCAGGCCACCCATGTTGCACCTCCCCGTGATTGGCCTTCCTGCCGAGGCATCAGTGAGTGGCGATGCCATCATGGCAGAGCTCTTGGACAAGACAACCCTCCTTAGTTCTTACCATTCTTGTTTAAAGAACTAAGTATATCATCATGATGGCCCATGAACCCCTCTAAAACACAATAATAGCAGTTAATGGCCTACATATATTTATAAGAAAACACACACACACACACACATATATATACTATGCATGCAACAAACTTTTCTCATCTATGAAATAGAATATACTTCATCGTTTATATGGATTAGCATCTTATAGTACTGCACATGTAGCAAAAATACCAAGCAACCAAGAACCTCCTAGATCAACAACAGAAACAACCAAGATGCACTGTGTAACGCCCTCGATGCAGCTATATCTCCTACGTGTCGAAGCACGACTTAGAGGCATAACCGCATTGAAAGCAATGTCGCAAGTAAGGTAATCTTCACAACAACCCATGCAAATAGATAATAGGGGAAAAGGTACATAGTTGGCTTACACTCGCCACGTCACACAAAGTACATGAATAGTATTACAATCATCCAATACACTCATGGTCCGACTATGGTACCAAAATAAAAGATCAACCCCAACAAGAGACATGGTCCCGATCGCCCCAACTGGGCACCACTACTGATCATCAGGGAAAGACACATAGTAACGGCGGGAGGCTTCATCGAACTCCCACTTGAGCTCAAGCGCATCATCTGGAACGGAGTCATCGGGCCCTGCATCTGGTTTGGAAGTAATCTGTGAGCCACGGGGACTCAGCAATCTCGCACCCTCGCGATCAAGACTATTTAAGCTTATAGGTAAGGCAAGGTAATATGTGGAGCTGCAGCAAGCGACTAGCATATATGGTGGCTATCCTATTCGCAAAAGAGAGCGAGAAGAGAAGGCAAAGCACGAACGAAGAACTAAAGAACAACCTACGGCAACCATTACTCCAACACCGTGTTCACTTCCCGGACTCCGCCGAGAAGAGACCATCACGGTTACACACGCGGTTGATTCATTTTAATTAAGTTAAGGTTCATGTTATCTACAACCGGACATTAACAAATTCCCATCCGCCCATAACCGCGGGCACAACTATCGAAAGTTCAAATCCCTGCAGGGGAGTCCCAACTTAGCCCATCACAAGCTCTCACGGTCAACAAAGGATAAACCTTCTTCCGAGACATTCCGATCAGACTCGGTATCCCAGTTCTACAAGACAACTTTGACAATGGTAAAACAAGTCCAGCAACACCGCCCGAATGTGCCGACAAATCCCGATAGGAGCTGCACATATCTCGTTCTCAGGGCACATCGGATGAGCAAGATGTCGGGTAGGCCAGCCCAGAGTTGCCCCTAGTAGCCCCGGACATCGCTCAGTTGGACCAACACTTAGAGAAGCACTGGCCCGGGGGGTTAAAATAAAGATGACCCTTGAGTCCACGAAACCCAAGGGAAAAAGGCTAGGTGGCAAAAGGTAAAACCAAAGTTGGGCATTGCTGAAAGAGTTTTATTCAAGGCGAACTGTCAAGGGGTTCCCATTATCACCCAACCGCGTAAGGAACGCAAAATCCGGGAACTAACACCGATATGACAAAAACTAGGGCGGCAAGAGTGGAACAAAACACTAGGCAAGAGGCCGAGGCTTCCACCCTTTACCAAGTATATAGATGCATTAAGATAACAAGATAATATAATGATATCCCATATAATAAACAATGTTCCAACAAGGAACGATCTCCAATCTTCACCTGCAACTAGCAACGCTATAAGAGGGGCTGAGCAAAGCGGTAACATAGCCAATCAATGGTTTGCTAGGACATGGTGGGTTAGAGGTTTGACATGGCAATTCGGGAGGCATGATAAGCAAGTTGTAGGCATCGTAGCATAGGCATAGCAAAAGAGCGAGCATCTAGCAAGCAAAGATAGAAGTGATTTCGAGGGTATGATCATCTTGCCTGCAAAGTTGTCAGAGTTTACTTAATCCTCGTAAGAAAACTCAAAGGGCTCCTCGTTAGCGAAATCGTCTCCCGTCTCTACCCAAACAAGACAAACAAGCAAAAGGAATACAATCAACCACGTGCAAAGCTCAAACAACATGATGCAAACTATGATTGAACCTGGCCTCAACTTGGAAATCAAATAGTGCCACTGGAAAGGTGAGGTGATTTCGGTTGAAATCGATATAAAGATCACCGGAATCGGATGCACGGTTTGGAAATGGCAAGCAAAACAAATATGGCACCGGTCTGCAATAAACAGCAAGTAGCCATCTAAATGCATCAAGACAAATATGCTACAGCACTCAAACATGGCAAAAAAATACATGGAAGGGATCCACTCATGATGCTTGACAAAAGATAAACACTGAGCTACAGCCGATTCATCCATTAACAGGTTCAAACAAGCATGGCAAAAGTGCAAAAGATAAACAGGTTTCAGACTTAGTGAAATTAACACAAATCTGGAATTTCAGATCAGGTAGCACATTTTGGAGCAAGAAAACTATATGCTACAGGAACTTAACATGGCAAAGAAAAGCATGACATGAAGCTACTCAAAGCACTTAACAAAAGTCCCTTAGTGACCTTGAGCCAAAAGGGATCCAAAAATACAATTGCAAGCATGTGAACATGGCAAAAACATAATCAGATCTCAGACTTAGTGAAAAACTGGAGCAAACAAATATGTTAACGAGTAGGCATGTTTACGAGCTCGATGCACTCACTACAGAGAATGGCATGACAAACCAAGAATACACCCATCAAGAATACATATTATAGAAGCTAGACATGGCAAGAACAACAACATAGCATGCACGGATCAACAACAACATCCTCGGCAAAATCGCTAACAAGTAGACAATCTGCCAGGAATTACGAAATAACAAAAGTAGAGCTCGATTGACTCAAGCTAGGGTGCTTCATAAATGCAAACAAAGACATGGATGGATAGAGCACCACAATGTTAACAAATCATCCTTACTAATCATCCTCAAAAGACGCACGGATCAGTAGGAAACAACATGAACATATGGCATATTGATAAAAACAGATCAAGGACTTAGTGAAATTCTAAGTCCCTGAAATCAGCATTAACGAATGCACTACTTTGCAAGCTTGTGCTAGTCACCAAACATATCACAAAACTACATGGTAAGCAGCTCTATAAAGATGGCAAAGCATGTAACAAAACTCATGTAGAGCTCAGGAGCATATCATGCACACATTAATCATGGCAAAAATGACAAATAGCTATTTGGTGCAGCAGATCTGACAATTATCTCAAATAGCTCTCTTCCAACAGCATTTCGGGCATCAAGATGAGCTCAAATGAAAATGATGCAATGAGGTGAAATGATGTACTCTCTGAGGCGAACATTTTGATATGCTACACGCCCAAAACGAAGTTACGGATGCGGAGTTACGACATGATGAACAATGCAAAAAAATATGCAGACTTAGGGGAAAAACGGAGTCAACCCCTAGGTTTTCACTTTAGTAACCGAATCCAGATCTGGGCGCACGCACTTCGAGGATCACCGGCCAGAGCTCCTATTCGCCGGGGAGGAGATGTCGCCGGACTTGGCAAGGCACGCCGGCAGGAGGAGAGGAGGACGCCGGGGCGGCGGAGGGCCTCGGCGGCGCGGGGCAACGAGGAGGGCCGGAGACGGGTGGTGGTGGTGACCGGCGAACTGCGGCGGCGGGGCGGCGAGATTCCGGCGATGGCGCGCGGCGGCGCCGGCGTCCGGGCGCGAGGGAGAGGCGGCGCGGAGCGGGAAGGAGGCGACGGGGCGACGTGGGCCGCGGGGGGCCTCCTGCGGGCTCGGGCGGGCCGACGGCGATGTGGGCATGGCTTGCCCACGTGGCGGCTCGCGGTTGTTCCGGGCGGATCGGACGGACGTGTCCGGCGCGTCCGGACGTTGTCCGGCGCGCGGAGAGGAAGGGGATCTAGGGTTTTGGGGTGGAAGATCCGAAAATTTCGGGAAGGAGCTATATTTATAGGTAGGAGGGGCTAGGAGAGTCCAAATGAGGTGCGGTTTTCAGCCACGCGATCGTGATCGAACGCTCTAAATGATGGAGAGGGTTTTGGTGGGTTTTGGGCCAAATTGGAAGGGTGTTGGGCTGCAACACACACGAGGCCTTCTCGGTCCCTCGGTTAACCGTTGGAGCATCGAACGAAGTCCAAATGGTACGAAACTTGACAGGCGGTCTACCGGTGATAAACCAAGGCCGCTTGGCAAGTCTCGGTCCAATTTGGAAATGTTTAACCCCCACACACGAAAAGAGGTAGAAAGGACCACCGGAGGAGATAGGAGCGCCGGAATGCAAAACGGACAATGGGGAAAAGGCTCGGATGCATGAGATGAACACATATGCAAATGCAATGCACATGATGACATGATATGAGATGCATGACAACGACAACAACACACGGAGACAAAAACCCAAACCTGAGGAAATAAAATAACTTAGTGCCGGAAACGTCAAGAGTTGGAGAACATATAAGGTAAATTACATCCAGGGTGTTACAACACTCCACCACTACGAAAGGATCTCGTCCCGAGATCTAGGACTAGAATAATGCTCGGTACTCAGAACGGAGGTGATCCTCGTGTTCCCAGGTGGCTTCACGGTCGGAATGGTGTGACCACTTGACTTTGAGGAATTTGATTGACTTATTGCGAGTCTTGCGTTCAGTCTCTTTAAGAATAGCAACTGGGTGCTCACGATAAGAGAGGTCTTCTTGGAGGTCAATGTCTTCGAAGTTGACGGTGCGATCAGGAGTCTTGAAGTACTTGCGGAGCTGAGAGACATGGAACACGTCATGCACATTTGCAAAGTTTGAAGGAAGCTCGAGTTGATAGGCGAGATCGCCTCTCTTGCTGACGATCTTGAAAGGACCCACGTATCTAGGGCAAGCTTCCCTTTTATACCGAAGCGACGAGTACCTTTCATTGGAGAGACGCGGAGGTAAACATGGTCTCCGATCTCGAAAGCCAAATCACGGTGCTTACTATCATAGTAGCTCTTCTGGTGCGATTGCGCTACTTTGAGGTTATCATGAATGACTTTGCACATCTCCTCTGCCTCTGTGATCAAGTCATTTCCAAGAAGTTGACGTTCACCGGTTTCTGACCAGTTAAGAGGAGTACGGCACTTCCTGCCATACAGGATTTCGAATGGGGCCTTTCCCGAACTTGCTTGAAAAATATTGTTGTAGGAGAATTCGGCATATGGAAGACAATCTTCCCACTTCATACCGAAGGAGATAACGCAAGCCCTGAGCATATCTTCGAGAATCTGATTGACACGCTTGACTTGACCGCTAGTTTGAGGATGGAAAGCTGTGCTGAAGCGGATGTTGGTGCCCATGGCCTTCTGAAAAGAATCCCAAAACTTGGAGGTAAAGATGCTGCCACGGTCTGAAGAGATCACCTATGGAATGCTATGCAGAGAGACAATTCGAGAGGTATACAGCTCCTCCAATTGAGCTGTAGTAATAGACTCTTTGGTAGGCAGAAAGTGAGCCACTTTAGTGAGTTTGTCGATGACAACGAATATAGCATCATTGCCACGCTTGGACTTTGGAAACCTAGTCACGAAGTCCATCTCAATGTGGTCAAACTTCCATTCTAGAATGGCAAGAGGTTGGAGGAGACCAGCTGGCCTTTGGTGTTCTGCCTTCACTCTTCTGCAGATATCACATTCATTCACGAACTGAGCAATCTCGCGCTTCATTCGAGTCCACCAATAAGCCTGCTTGAGGTCCTGATACATCTTCGCACTCCCAGGGTGGATGGAGAGGAGTGAATTGTGAGCCTCATTCATGATAACTTTACGAAGGTCACCTTTGGGCACAACAATACGATCCTCGAAGAAGAGAGTATCCTTGTCATCAAGGCGGTAGCACTTGTACTTGGGTTGACTCTTGGCAATCCCAATCTTCACCTTCTTCACATAGCATCAAGAAGTTGAGCCTCGCGAATCTGATCTTCCAAGGTAGGAGAGACTTGAAGGTTGGCAAGGAAACCTTGAGGAACAACTTGCAGATTGAGTTTGCGGAAAGCTTCACAAAGCTCGGGTTGGTAAGGCTTGATAATCAGACTGCTGCAGTAAGCCTTCCTGCTCAAAGCGTCAGCAATCACATTGGCCTTGCCTGGAGTATACTCGATACTTGGATTATACTCTTGAATCATTTCGACCCAACGAGTCTGCCTGAGGTTGAGATTAGGCTGAGTGAAGATGTACTTGAGACTCTTGTGGTCAGTGAAGATGTCCACTTTTCTTCCCAGTAAGAGATGTCTCCAAGTCAACAGAGCATGCACAACTGCCGCCAACTTGAGGTCATGAGTGGGGTAGTTCTTCTCGTTGGGATTCAACTGGCGAGAGGTATAAGCCACAACTTTCTTCTCTTGCATCAACACTGCACCAAGACCTTGAAGAGAGGCATCGCAGAAGACCTCGAACGGTTTGGATTCATCAAGAGGAGTCAGAACTGGAGCAGTGACCAATTTGTCTTTCAAAGTGTTGAAAGCGGTGTCACATTTCGGAGACCAAACGTACTTGACGTGCTTCTGGAGAAGGTTTGAAAGAGGCTTCGCGATCTTTGAAAAGTTCTCAACGAACCTTCGACAGTAGTTGGCGAGACCAAGGAAGCTGCAGAGTTTCTTCACATTCTGAGGTGGTTCCCAATTCACAATTGCAGACACTTTCTCAGGATTCACCACAATGCCCTTGGTAGAGATGATATGCCCAAGATATAGAACCTCATCGAGCCAAAACTCGCACTTTGAGAACTTGGCGTAGAACTGATGTTCCCTAACCTTATCGAGCACCAAACACAAGTGCTTGACATGATCTTCCTTGTTCTTCGAAAAGACCAGAATGTCGTCGAGATAGACCAAGACAAAGTCATTTGTGTAGGCGTTGAAGATGAAGTTCATCATGCGAGAGAAAGTCGGAGGAGCGTTGACGAGGCCAAAAGACATGACAGTGTATTCATATGAACCATAGCTTGTTCTGAAAGCCATCTTGGGAATATCTTGCTCACGGATTCGAATCTGGTGATAGACCATACGGAGATCAAGCTTGGAGAATACTTGGGCACCTTTGAGTTGTTCGAATAGCTCGTTGATGTTGGGAAGTGGGTACTTGTTCTTGATAGTCTTCTTGTTCAATGGACGGTAGTCAACACAAAGTCGGTTCGTTCCATCCTTCTTCACAAAAAGTACTCCACAACCCCACGGAGAAGAACTAGGTCGGATAAGACCCATTCGCTCTTGAATATCGAGTTGCTTCTTCAACTCCTTCAACTCTTCAGGTCCGAGCTTGTAAGGACGTTTGCAAACCGGTTCCGTGCCAGGCTCAAGATTGATGACGAATTCAACAGGCCGGTGCGGAGGCATTCCTGGAAGCTCTTCTGGAAAGACGTCTTGATATTCGCAAACGACTGGAATTTGCGAGATGGCATCCAGTTCACCCTTCTCATTGAGAGAAAACAGACAGATTGTATCGTCACGAGCGGCAAAGACAATTACATCCTCACACGAATGAGTCAACTGAATCTGCCTGGCAGCACAATCAAGATGCGCCTTGTGCTTAGAAAGCTAATCCATTCCGAGAATAAGATCAATATCCGAGTTTCCAAGGACCATTGGAGAAGAAAGAAACTTGTAATCGCCCAACGTGATAGTAACATCCAGAGCCAACATTTTGGTGTTCATGAACAAACCCGGAGAAGAAACCGCTATCGGCTTAGGCAAATCAATAGTATGCACATCATGCATGGATGCAAAAGGCTTCGATAAAAATGACAAAGATGCACCAGTATCAAAAAGCACTCTTGCGGGAATGTCATTAACAGGAAGGTTACCCATAATCACATCTGGCGAGTCCTCTGCCTGAGCTGCGTTCAACAAGTTGACCTTAGCAGACTTGGGGTTATGCTTGACCACAGTTGTACTTGCCGATCTCACAGGAGGAGGAGCAGGGAGACACCTCTGATTGAAGCATTTTTTGGCATAGTGACCCTTCTGTTGGCACTTGTTGCACGTGACCTCAGAAAGCGGACGGTGATACGAAGCACTCGATCTTGGAGCTTGAGACGAAGTCTTGTTCTGAAAGCCAGGGTTGGATGGGTGGGAAGATCCACTGCCACATTTGCTCTTTTGCTGATACGGCTAACGGAACGGAGGAGGAGGAAGCCAATACTTCTGCTGCTTAGCCACTTGAGTAGAGGACGAAGGAGTAGCATCTCTGACTCGCTTCTTGGAAGCATCACACTTCAGTTGAGCAGCCTCTTGCTTCAATGCCATGTTGTAAAACTCATCGTACCTCATGGGCTCAAAGAGAACAAGAGCTAGCTGGATTTCTTCTCCGAGGCCACCCCTGAACTGGTATATCATGCTCTTCTCGTCAGGGACGTCCTGCTTAGCAAAACGGGCGAGCTTCTGAAACATCTTGTTGTAGTCATAGACAGACATAGAGCCTTGCTCCAGGTTGCGGAATTCCTTACGCTTGCTTTCAACCACGCTCTAAGGAATATGATGAGCTTTGAAGTCTTGACGGAATTCATCCCAGGTAATCACACGGCCTCCTCTGAAATCTTTGTACTGCTGAAACCATTCTGCAGCTTGGTATTTGAGTTGGAAGGAAGCGAACTTGACAAAGTCCTCAGGCCTGACGTTACTGCACTTGAAATGCTTGCACAAGTCCACGAGCCAATCATCAGCGTCAGTTGCCTCAATGCAATTGCTGAAGGTCTTTGGCTGGTTAGCAAGGAACTGGTTGAGGGTAGCAAAGTGATTCTGATTGTTGCCTTGGTTGCCTTGGTTCGCTTGGTTGCGCTCTTGAAGAATTTGCATGATCAGCTACGTGTTTGCATTGGTAGCGGCCATCACAGCTTGCCATGCCTCCGGAGGAGGAGGTGGTGGTGGCGGATCAGGATTCGGAGTCGTGCGCATTGGAGGAGCCATCCTGAAGAGGTTGACATCCATTAGCACATTGATAGACAAATATTTAGGCTGAACCAAACAGGTAGAAATTGCAACATATAGTCTTTACATCCGAACAAAATGAACGAATGCATTCCAATTGAAATGGTCACATATCCATAAATTGAGAAGCCACTTAGAATCTCTACTATTAAAGGAGAATCGAACGTCGTGATGGTTCGACCTCCCTATCGATACATCCTCGCACCCACGCCCTCCCCTTCGTATGCTTCTATTCTCGATCTATTTTTTCTCACGATATTTATCTCTTCGCTTCTACCGACCTCTTTACCACGATCCCTACTTCGTTCTCTCCACCCACGCCCCACGACGCAACCTCTTTTCCACACACGCCGCCTCCAGCAACTTCACGCGCAGCAGGATCTCGCTCGCACCCATGCATGGATGGATATCCCTACCCCACTGAAGGCGCCGTGCAGGGCGGACACCTTGGTTGTCGAGGTCGCCGGGGCGCCACGGGTACCGAGTAGAAGCTTCTTGAGGTCATCATCGGCGGTAGCCATCCCTGGACGCGGGCGCCTCGGGGACGGCCCAGTCGCGCAGTCTCCGGCAATGGCGTCGGGGGCGCAGGGCAGCAGACCGCGCATCAGTTGATCTAGAAAATTCCCAATCCCGGTCGCAATCCTCGCATCTCCTTTTCCGCGCCGCCTCCACGAAGAACTCCTCGTTTCAAGTTCATTGGATGTTTCCCCACATCTTCGTCAACAGGCGCCACCTAGGTTTGTCTCCCAGACACAATTGATCTCGAAGCAGGAACACAACGTGGTTGCTGGATTATGTGGCCGTAGTAATGGGAGGAGCCATGCTGCCGGTGACCTGTGCTCTTTGGCCGGAAAGATGTCTTTGGAGGCATGGAGAGATACCATGGAGACGCAGTGGTGACTCTAGGGAACTAGACACGGACGCGGCAAGGATTGAATTGTGCCACAACTGCAGCGGTACAATGAGGGGATTTGACTCGTCGAATCATGGGCCACGGCGGCAAGCCCAACGCCCCTGCTCCGACTGCCCAGTGTTAAGTGTTTGTGAAGGAGATGACCACTGAAACAACACAGAAGTGCCTCGATTAATCTGATTTATCATGGTGACATATTCTTTTGTTGTTGCTGATTATACTAATCAACTGTAATTAAGTCAGCATGTTTTCAGGGCGGACACTGATCAAGAAATCCTTCCGCAGTGTTGGCAACATGTTGTATGACAGGCCCGGCGACAGGGCATGCGCGAGCTACTACTCCAGGCGTGACGTGCTCTCAACAACAACACCTTCACCATTTGTGAGAAGCTCTCTCTAGCAAAATATTATGTTCTGTCGCTGGCTGCAGACCTACAGTATGCAATTACTAACACGTGCACATGTGTGCAATGACTGCAACCTCTGAGGTCTTGGTGGCAAAATTTCCCCAGCCACCAGGGAGGATTCGAAGAGCATTATGTCAACGTATGACATTGTTTCCTCAAATTTTAATGCCTTCATATGCGTAATGAGTTTTACTAACTTGTTTCTCTGATTTTTTGTCATATGCAATGGTTGGCGGTCAAATGAAAATTTCAGGCAAATGAGATTGGTGATTGTTCGTCGCTTATCATTGTAAGTGGGCTTCAGACTGAGTTCACATGTCGCTCTAACCTAATAGATGGTTTTTATTTTTTATGAATAAAACAAGTGACCACCGTAACTGATTTGTTTACATTATTTATGTTTCATGCTCCATTTGAATCTTAATGTTTGTATAATGCCAAAATAATGATTCTTTTGGTGCACACCAGTAGAGCCAGCAAATTTTCCATACTGCTATTGTTTTTGCAGTCCATGCCATTTTCATATGAATCTTGTGGATGGATTCTGAAGTGAACGACCAATTGATACTTATAGGCATCGCCTGGGTTTCTCTGGAGAAGGTTCCAATAGTGTTTTGAAAAGGTCAGATTCTGGTTCGTGTGGGTTGCTACAGTATGTTTTCTTTTCGCTAATTATTGGCTGAGTATATACATGTGATATTAGGTATTTAGGGCATTGACAGTGCTATGAGATTAATTAACATGTAAATCTTTCACCAACAAGTTTAATCACCTGTAAGCCTCCCATGACATCTCCACAAGCTTTATCGGCAAGGCAGTCCGAATTTTTCGGCATGCAAAGTTTCGAGAAGGACAAGTATCTTGGTTAGAAATTTTTGCCAGAAATTGGAAGAACTACATATCCATTAGTTCTGCTCTCAACTAGCTTTAGAATGGATTATGTATTAACGGGAAGGTGCATGGTGTTAACTAATTTCTAATCTCATTGTTGTGTCCTTGTAAACAAAATGTGTTAGCATGTCAGAGTTCAGTGTCATTCAGTTTTTGTTATGCAAAAACTGCATATATATAGTTAGTTCTGTTTGCTTTTACAGAGAGGTATTTCTCTCCCTGAACTTTGTGTTATCCATTTGAATTCCACTAGACATATCCCGCTTGCACATAGTAGGTTTATACTACAAGAGGCGCTAAACATAGGACTTGTAGTATAACTGGATCTATACACGCGATTAAGTATGTATATATATACTCAAGCAGCTACTGAATCTCAATTTTGTTTATTGCATAGACTTTGTGTGCATGCATACAATTTTTTAGAACAATGGCTATGTTGCATGCTGGCGTCCCTATGTTTCTATCCACAAGGCTATATATGTGACTTACCATCAGAAATAAAATGAGTAATAGGGGCTGAGGAGAAGCTACATTCTGTAGCTAGCCGGTGAACTAGCACAATGGAGAACAATACATCATGTGTATAAATTCCGAACCATGTAAAGATGAGGAGAATAAGTAATCACATGCCTTTTGTTACTCCGTTGTTCATATTTAGAACTAGAGAGAGGGAAAGACAGAGTTGCTAGCTCACACTATTTGAGACTGAAGGTTATTAGGACTTAAATTTTTTGTATAGTACCACATATGATGGCATGTTTTCGTATATACACATACTTGAGATGTTTCTAGGTAAAGGTGGAGCTATGAATCTAAGCTTAGCCTTTTTTACTACTTTATCCCTTATTCTTTTTAGGGAACAATAATATAGCATGATGATGAATTCACAAGCTTCCCAAAGAGCGGAGTATCCCTGGTCTTAAAACTTTTTGAGCTCCATAAACAGGAATGACAAAGTGATAGCGCTAATAAGGCGAATTCAAAGCCAGATTCATAGGGTGATTGTGATTTTTCTTCCTGAGTTATGTTTTGTTAAATTTTCCCTATCCCTTCACCCCTGCCGAGGCATTGGTTGATGTGAAGCCTGAAACAAATTCGATTCCACAATTGTCGACAATAATGAGTGTGAGTTGCAGCGATGTTGGGATTGTCACATGTCCTCCTTGATTTGATGTCTACCCTTCACATGTTAACATTTCTTGTAGGAAACAACAAGAGCTCGGCAGTTGATCATTGGGCTTGGAATAAATGCAGAAATAAAAAGGAAGCTACAGTAAGCACACTCATGAGGACCAGGCAGAGAAGTAGCCAAGCATGAGAAAGTTCGTCATCATACTTTGTCTTGTATTTCAAGTGTTACTTGAGTGTGGGGAAATGGACATTGTGATTACTGGGAAGGGAGTTGAGTGGGAATAAGACATAGGACTTTGTGAACAAATTTAAATTCTGAAGGGAAAGACCTTCACGCTCAATACATGGTCAGAAAACATCATTGTGGGTTGTATAATCTAGCAATCAATATGCACTTACTTTATTTTTTAACATGTCTCTTTGTGGTTCAAATTATGTTTACTAGGCAAGCATAAATGGACCAAATTATGTTTAGTTCTTATATATCATTATTAGATTTTAGAATGACTATGTCCCTCTTTGAGTTTTCATGTTCCCAACTCGGTACTCTTTTGCTTCACTCCCTTTGACGGGTTGTCACAATAAATTCAGGTTTGGAAAATACATGAAGCATTCATTTGAATGGTCTGGTTAATCCAAAAATATGAATTTTCAGAGAAACACACCTACACATGAGCGTTACCAATCCATACAAAAAGCAAATGACACGCATCGTAAACGCTAACATATCATGTCATATTCAAGCTTTCTGGAGTGAAGTAGAGTGACTGGCACAGAAGCTAGAGCAAAGGAGTGATTTGAGATAAAACAATGCGGAGAAGGATGAGCAACGTTTATCTTGTTAGTAGGGTATGGTGTCCCGTGGCAACACACGGGCAATCAACTAGTAGAGATAGAAGAAAAATCAATAAGGTACGGAACAAGAACGAATACTCGGTAAGGATCACCCAATCTCAAACCAAATATCCATGGAAGAAGAACTAGAGCTACAAGAATTCCCACCTATGAAACTCTCGAACCTTTCCGGTTATGCAACCAGGTGTTGGGGATACAGGGGGAGCATAATATCTCACCCAAATCTAGCAAATCCTACATCCAGCTGTATCCATCCTTCAACACATAACCGAGAAAAACTTCGGAAATCGTCTACCTCAACCTTCGAAAAGCATACGTTATACAAGTTATGGCAATACTCCCGAACTCCCGCCCCAATACTGGGTGGCGTCGAGGTTATCTCACCAACAACTGCATAAAAGAGATTTTTGATGTCGGCGGACTAAACTCAGGTATTCCAGAACTGCAATGATAAAATTGTGACGACAACACCTCGGAGCTCAACTCCCCGGGACACTGCAACAACCCCTAAATGACAGGAGGCACCAAGAACAATGTTCTCGTCACAAATCAATCGGAACGATTCCAAGATACCCGCGTGATCCTAAATTTTTTTTGTGAAATTTGAGAAGAGAAGAGTCAAAACTCTACGTCAGGATGCCTTACCAGAGCGATGAAGGGACCGGGGAGTAAAAAGAATTCCTAAACTCTCCGATATATAATTCCTAAATGACTCAAAACATTTTTCTAGACTCAACTCGTCCTCTAATTTGATCAAGCAGTGGGGGCTCCTAAGGTCGGGGAAGGCTCAGATATCAACTTGTAACACCCTCGATGCGGCTATATCTCCTACGTGTCGAAGCACGACTTAGAGGCATAACCGCATTGAAAGCAATGTCGCAAGTAAGGTAATCTTCACAACAACCCATGAAAATAGATAATAGGGGAAAAGGTACATAGTTGGCTTACACTCGCCACGTCACACAAAGTACATGAATAACATTACAATCATCCAATACACTCATGGTCCGACTACGGTACCAAAATAAAAGATCAACCTAACAAGCGACATGGTCCCGATCGCCCCAACTGGGCACCACTACTGATCATCAGGGAAAGACACATAGTAACGGCGGGAGGCTTCATCGAACCCCCACTTGAGCTCAAGCGCATCATCTAGAACGGAGTCATCGGGCCCTGCATGTGGTTTGGAAGTAATCTGTGAGCCACTGGGACTCAGCAATCTCGCACCCTCGCGATCAAGACTATTTAAGCTTATAGGTAAGGCAAGGTAATATGTGGAGCTGCAGCAAGCGACTAGCATATATGGTGGCTATCCTGTTCGCAAAAGAGAGCGAGAAGAGAAGGCAAAGCATGAACGAAGAACTAAAGAACAACCTACGGCAACCATTACTCCAACACTGTGTTCACTTCCCGGACTCCGTCGAGAAGAGACCATCACGGTTACACACGCGGTTGATTCATTTTAATTAAGTTAAGGTTCATGTTATCTACAACCGGACATTAACAAATTCCCATCTGCCCATAACCGCGGGCATGGCTTTCGAAAGTTCAAATCCCTGCAGGGGAGTCCCAACTTAGCCCATCACAAGCTCTCACGGTCAACAAAGGATAAACCTTCTCCCAAGACATTCCGATCAGACTCGGTATCCCAGTTCTACAAGACAACTTCGACAATGGTAAAACAAGTCCAGCAACACCGCCCGAATGTGCTGACAAATCCCGATAGGAGCTGCACATATCTCGTTCTTAGGGCACACCAGATGAGCAAGACGTCGGGTAGGCCAGCCCAGAGTTGCCCCTGGTAGCCCCGGACATCACTCAGTTGGACCAACACTTAGAGAAGCACTGGCCCGGGGGGTTAAAATAAAGATGACCCTTGAGTCCACGAAACCCAAGGGAAAAAGGCTAGGTGGCAAAAGGTAAAACCAAAGTTGGGCATTGCTGAAAGAGTTTTATTCAAGGCGAACTGTCAAGGGGTTCCCATTATCACCCAACCGCGTAAGGAACGCAAAATCCGGGAACATAACACCGATATGACAAAAACTAGGGCGGCAAGAGTGGAACAAAACACTAGGCAAGAGGCCGAGCCTTCCACCCTTTTCCAAGTATATAGATGCATTAAGATAACAAGATAATATAATGATATCCCATATAATAAACAATGTTCCAACAAGGAACGATCTCCAATCTTCACCTGCAACTAGCAACGCTATAAGAGGGGCTGAGCAAAGCGGTAACATAGCCAATCAACGGTTTGCTAGGACATGGTGGGTTAGAGGTTTGACATGGCAATTTGGGAGGCATGATAAGCAAGTGGTAGGCATCGTAGCATAGGCATAGCAAAAGAGCGAGCATCTAGCAAGCAAAGATAGAAGTGATTTCGAGGGTATGATCATCTTGCCTACAAAGTTGTCAGAGTTGACTTGATCCTCGTAAGCAAACTCAACGGGCTCCTCGTTAGCGAACTCATCTCCCATCTCTACCCAAACAAGACAAACAAGCAAAAGGAATACAATCAACCACATGCAAAGCTCAAACAACATGATGCAAACATGGTATGCTATGCGGGACGCGATATGTGATGCATATGCAAGATTTGACAAAGGATGACTGAACCTGGCCTCAACTTGGAAATCCAAGAGTGCCACTGGAAAGGTGAGGTGATTTCGGTTGAAATCGATATAAATATCACCGGAATCGGATGCACGGTTTGGAAATGGCAAGCAAAAGAAATATGGCACCGGTCTGCGATAAACAGCAAGTAGCCATCTAAATGCATCAAGACAAATATGCTACAACACTCAAACATGGCAAAAAAAATACATGGCAGGGATCCACTCATGATGCTTGACAAAAGATAAACACTAAGCTACAGCCGATTCATCCACTAACAGGTTCAAACAAGTATGGCAAAAGTGCAAAAGATAAACAGGTTTCAGACTTTGTGAAATTAGCACAAGTCTGGAATTTTAGATCAGGTAGCACATTTTGGAGCAAGAAAACTATATGCTACAGGAACTTAACATGGCAAATCAAGGCATGACATGAAGC
>NC_041384.1:465882695-465890179 GCF_002162155.2 Triticum dicoccoides
GCCACGCGATCGTGATCGAACGCTCTAAATGATGGAGAGGGTTTTGGTGGGTTTTGGGCCAAATTGGAAGGGTGTTGGGCTGCAACACACACGAGGCCTTCTCGGTCCCTCGGTTAACCGTTGGAGCATCGAACGAAGTCCAAATGGTACGAAACTTGACAGGCGGTCTACCGGTGATAAACCAAGGCCGCTTGGCAAGTCTCGGTCCAATTTGGAAATGTTTAACCCCCACACACGAAAAGAGGTAGAAAGGACCACCGGAGGAGATAGGAGCGCCGGAATGCAAAACGGACAATGGGGAAAAGGCTCGGATGCATGAGATGAACACATATGCAAATGCAATGCACATGATGACATGATATGAGATGCATGACAACGACAACAACACACGGAGACAAAAACCCAAACCTGAGGAAATAAAATAACTTAATGCCGGAAACGTCAAGAGTTGGAGAACATATAAGGTAAATTACATCCAGGGTGTTACAACACTCCACCACTACGAAAGGATCTCGTCCCGAGATCTAGGACTAGAATAATGCTCGGTACTCAGAACGGAGGTGATCCTCGTGTTCCCAGGTGGCTTCACGGTCGGAATGGTGTGACCACTTGACTTTGAGGAATTTGATTGACTTATTGCGAGTCTTGCGTTCAGTCTCTTCAAGAATAGCAACTGGGTGCTCACGATAAGAGAGGTCTTCTTGGAGGTCAATGTCTTCGAAGTTGACGGTGCGATCAGGAGTCTTGAAGTACTTGCGGAGCTGAGAGACATGGAACACGTCATGCACATTTGCAAAGTTTGAAGGAAGCTCGAGTTGATAGGCGAGATCGCCTCTCTTGCTGACGATCTTGAAAGGACCCACGTATCTAGGGCAAGCTTCCCTTTTATACCGAAGCGACGAGTACCTTTCATTGGAGAGACGCGGAGGTAAACATGGTCTCCGATCTCGAAAGCCAAATCATGGTGCTTACTATCATAGTAGCTCTTCTGGTGCGATTGCGCTACTTTGAGGTTATCATGAATGACTTTGCACATCTCCTCTGCCTCTGTGATCAAGTCATTTCCAAGAAGTTGACGTTCACCGGTTTCTGACCAGTTAAGAGGAGTACGGCACTTCCTGCCATACAGGATTTCGAATGGGTCCTTTCTCGAACTTGCTTGAAAAATATTGTTGTAGGAGAATTCGGCATATGGAAGACAATCTTCCCACTTCATACCGAAGGAGATAACGCAAGCCCTGAGCATATCTTCGAGAATCTGATTGACACGCTTGACTTGACCGCTAGTTTGAGGATGGAAAGCTGTGCTGAAGCGGATGTTGGTGCCCATGGCCTTCTGAAAAGAATCCCAAAACTTGGAGGTAAAGATGCTGCCACGGTCTGAAGAGATCACCTATTGAATGCTATGCAGAGAGACAATTCGAGAGGTATACAGCTCCTCCAATTGAGCTGTAGTAATAGACTCTTTGGTAGGCAGAAAGTGAGCCACTTTAGTGAGTTTGTCGATGACAACGAATATAGCATCATTGCCACGCTTGGACTTTGGAAACCTAGTCACGAAGTCCATCTCAATGTGGTCAAACTTCCATTCTAGAATGGCAAGAGGTTGGAGGAGACCAGCTGGCCTTTGGTGTTCTGCCTTCACTCTTCTGCAGATATCACATTCATTCACGAACTGAGCAATCTCGCGCTTCATTCGAGTCCACCAATAAGCCTGCTTGAGGTCCTGATACATCTTCGCACTCCCAGGGTGGATGGAGAGGAGTGAATTGTGAGCCTCATTCATGATAACTTTACGAAGGTCACCTTTGGGCACAACAATACGATCCTCGAAGAAGAGAGTATCCTTGTCATCAAGGCGGTAGCACTTGTACTTGGGTTGACTCTTGGCAATCCCAATCTTCACCTTCTTCACATAGCATCAAGAAGTTGAGCCTCGCGAATCTGATCTTCCAAGGTAGGAGAGACTTGAAGGTTGGCAAGGAAACCTTGAGGAACAACTTGCAGATTGAGTTTGCGGAAAGCTTCACAAAGCTCGGGTTGGTAAGGCTTGATAATCAGACTGCTGCAGTAAGCCTTCCTGCTCAAAGCGTCAGCAATCACATTGGCCTTGCCTGGAGTATACTCGATACTTGGATTATACTCTTGAATCATTTCGACCCAACGAGTCTGCCTGAGGTTGAGATTAGGCTGAGTGAAGATGTACTTGAGACTCTTGTGGTCAGTGAAGATGTCCACTTTTCTTCCCAGTAAGAGATGTCTCCAAGTCAACAGAGCATGCACAACTGCCGCCAACTTGAGGTCATGAGTGGGGTAGTTCTTCTCGTTGGGATTCAACTGGCGAGAGGTATAAGCCACAACTTTCTTCTCTTGCATCAACACTGCACCAAGACCTTGAAGAGAGGCATCGCAGAAGACCTCGAACGGTTTGGATTCATCAAGAGGAGTCAGAACTGGAGCAGTGACCAATTTCTCTTTCAAAGTGTTGAAAGCGGTGTCACATTCCGGAGACCAAACGTACTTGACGTGCTTCTGGAGAAGGTTTGAAAGAGGCTTCGCGATCTTTGAAAAGTTCTCAACGAACCTTCGACAGTAGTTGGCGAGACCAAGGAAGCTGCAGAGTTTCTTCACGTTCTGAGGTGGTTCCCAATTCACAATTGCAGACACTTTCTCAGGATTCACCACAATGCCCTTGGTAGAGATGATATGCCCAAGATATAGAACCTCATCGAGCCAAAACTCGCACTTTGAGAACTTGGCGTAGAACTGATGTTCCCTAACCTTATCGAGCACCAAACACAAGTGCTTGACATGATCTTCCTTGTTCTTCGAAAAGACCAGAATGTCGTCGAGATAGACCAAGACAAAGTCATTTGTGTAGGCGTTGAAGATGAAGTTCATCATGCAAGAGAAAGTCGGAGGAGCGTTGACGAGGCCAAAAGACATGACAGTGTATTCATATGAACCATAGCTTGTTCTGAAAGCCATCTTGGGAATATCTTGCTCACGGATTCGAATCTGGTGATAGACCATACGGAGATCAAGCTTGGAGAATACTTGGGCACCTTTGAGTTGTTCGAATAGCTCGTTGATGTTGGGAAGTGGGTACTTGTTCTTGATAGTCTTCTTGTTCAATGGACGGTAGTCAACACAAAGTCGGTTCGTTCCATCCTTCTTCACAAAAAGTACTCCACAACCCCACGGAGAAGAACTAGGTCGGATAAGACCCATTCGCTCTTGAATATCGAGTTGCTTCTTCAACTCCTTCAACTCTTCAGGTCCGAGCTTGTAAGGACGTTTGCAAACCGGTTCCGCGCCAGGCTCAAGATTGATGACGAATTCAACAGGCCGGTGCGGAGGCATTCCTGGAAGCTCTTCTGGAAAGACGTCTTGATATTCGCAAACGACTGGAATTTGCGAGATGGCATCCAGCTCACCCTTCTCATTGAGAGAAAACAGACAGATTGTATCGTCACGAGCGGCAAAGACAATTACATCCTCACACGAATGAGTCAACTGAATCTGCCTGGCAGCACAATCAAGATGCGCCTTGTGCTTAGAAAGCTAATCCATTCCGAGAATAAGATCAATATCCGAGTTTCCAAGGACCATTGGAGAAGAAAGAAACTTGTAATCGCCCAACGTGATAGTAACATCCAGAGCCAACATTTTGGTGTTCATGAACAAACCCGGAGAAGAAACCGCTATCGGCTTAGGCAAATCAATAGTATGCACATCATGCATGGATGCAAAAGGCTTCGATAAAAATGACAAAGATGCACCAGTATCAAAAAGCACTCTTGCGGGAATGTCATTAACAGGAAGGTTACCCATAATCACATCTGGCGAGTCCTCTGCCTGAGCTGCGTTCAACAAGTTGACCTTAGCAGACTTGGGGTTATGCTTGACCACAGTTGTACTTGCCGATCTCACAGGAGGAGGAGCAGGGAGACACCTCTAATTGAAGCATTTTTTGGCATAGTGACCCTTCTGTTGGCACTTGTTGCACGTGACCTCAGAAAGCGTACGGTGATACGAAGCACTCGATCTTGGAGCTTGAGACGAAGTCTTGTTCTGAAAGCCAGGGTTGGATGGGTGGGAAGATCCACTGCCACCTTTGCTCTTTTGCTGATACGGCTAACGGAACGGAGGAGGAGGAAGCCAATACTTCTGCTGCTTAGCCACTTGAGTAGAGGACGAAGGAGTAGCATCTCTGACTCGCTTCTTGGAAGCATCACACTTCAGTTGAGCAGCCTCTTGCTTCAATGCCATGTTGTAAAACTCATCGTACCTCATGGGCTCAAAGAGAACAAGAGCTAGCTGGATTTCTTCTCGAGGCCACCCCTGAACTGGTATATCATGCTCTTCTCGTCAGGGACGTCCTGCTTAGCAAAACGGGCGAGCTTCTGAAACATCTTGTTGTAGTCATAGACAGACATAGAGCCTTGCTCCAGGTTGCGGAATTCCTTACGCTTGCTTTCAACCACGCTCTAAGGAATATGATGAGCTTTGAAGTCTTGACGGAATTCATCCCAGGTAATCACACGGCCTCCTCTGAAATCTTTGTACTGCTGAAACCATTCTGCAGCTTGGTATTTGAGTTGGAAGGAAGCGAACTTGACAAAGTCCTCAGGCCTGACGTTACTGCACTTGAAATGCTTGCACAAGTCCACGAGCCAATCATCAGCGTCAGTTGCCTCAATGCAATTGCTGAAGGTCTTTGGCTGGTTAGCAAGGAACTGGTTGAGGGTAGCAAAGTGATTCTGATTGTTGCCTTGGTTGCCTTGGTTCGCTTGGTTGCGCTCTTGAAGAATTTGCATGATCAGCTACGTGTTTGCATTGGTAGCGGCCATCACAGCTTGCCATGCCTCCGGAGGAGGAGGTGGTGGTGGCGGATCAGGATTCGGAGTCGTGCGCATTGGAGGAGCCATCCTGAAGAGGTTGACATCCATTAGCACATTGATAGACAAATATTTAGGCTGAACCAAACAGGTAGAAATTGCAACATATAGTCTTTACATCCGAACAAAATGAACGAATGCATTCCAATTGAAATGGTCACATATCCATAAATTGAGAAGCCACTTAGAATCTCTACTATTAAAGGAGAATCGAACGTCGTGATGGTTCGACCTCCCTATCGATACATCCTCGCACCCACGCCCTCCCCTTCGTATGCTTCTATTCTCGATCTATTTTTTCTCACGATATTTATCTCTTCGCTTCTACCGACCTCTTTACCACGATCCCTACTTCGTTCTCTCCACCCACGCCCCACGACGCAACCTCTTTTCCACACACGCCGCCTCCAGCAACTTCACGCGCAGCAGGATCTCGCTCGCACCCATGCATGGATGGATCTCCCTACCCCACTGAAGGCGCCGTGCAGGGCGGACACCTTGGTTGTCGAGGTCGCCGGGGCGCCACGGGTACCGAGTAGAAGCTTCTTGAGGTCATCATCGGCGGTAGCCTTCCCTGGACGCGGGTGCCTCGGGGACGGCCCAGTCGCGCAGTCTCCGGCAATGGCGTCGGGGGCGCAGGGCAGCAGACCGCGCATCAGTTGATCTAGAAAATTCCCAATCCCGGTCGCAATCCTCGCATCTCCTTTTCCGCGCCGCCTCCACGAAGAACTCCTCGTTTCAAGTTCATTGGATGTTTCCCCGCATCTTCGTCAACAGGCGCCACCTAGGTTTGTCTCCCAGACACAATTGATCTCGAAGCAGGAACACAACGTGGTTGCTGGATTATGTGGCCGTAGTAATGGGAGGAGCCATGCTGCCGGTGACCTGTGCTCTTTGGCCGGAAAGATGTCTTTGGAGGCATGGAGAGATACCATGGAGACGCAGTGGTGACTCTAGGGAACTAGACACGGACGCGGCAAGGATTGAATTGTGCCACAACTGCAGCGGTACAATGAGGGGATTTGACTCGTCGAATCATGGGCCACGGCGGCAAGCCCAACGCCCCTGCTCCGACTGCCCAGTGTTAAGTGTTTGTGAAGGAGATGACCACTGAAACAACACAGAAGTGCCTCGATTAATCTGATTTATCATGGTGACATATTCTTTTGTTGTTGCTGATTATACTAATCAACTGTAATTAAGTCAGCATGTTTTCAGGGCGGACACTGATCAAGAAATCCTTCCGCAGTGTTGGCAACATGTTGTATGACAGGCCCGGCGACAGGGCATGCGCGAGCTACTACTCCAGGCGTGACGTGCTCTCAACAACAACACCTTCACCATTTGTGAGAAGCTCTCTCTAGCAAAATATTATGTTCTGTCGCTGGCTGCAGACCTACAGTATGCAATTACTAACACGTGCACATGTGTGCAATGATTGCAACCTCTGAGGTCTTGGTGGCAAAATTTCCCCAGCCACCAGGGAGGATTCGAAGAGCATTATGTCAACGTATGACATTGTTTCCTCAAATTTTAATGCCTTCATATGCGTAATGAGTTTTACTAACTTGTTTCTCTGATTTTTTGTCATATGCAATGGTTGGCGGTCAAATGAAAATTTCAGGCAAATGAGATTGGTGATTGTTCGTCGCTTATCATTGTAAGTGGGCTTCAGACTGAGTTCACATGTCGCTCTAACCTAATAGATGGTTTTTATTTTTTATGAATAAAACAAGTGACCACCATAACTGATTTGTTTACATTATTTATGTTTCATGCTCCATTTGAATCTTAATGTTTGTATAATGCCAAAATAATGATTCTTTTGGTGCACACCAGTAGAGCCAGCAAATTTTCCATACTGCTATTGTTTTTGCAGTCCATGCCATTTTCATATGAATCTTGTGGATGGATTCTGAAGTGAACGACCAATTGATACTTATAGGCATCGCCTGGGTTTCTCTGGAGAAGGTTCCAATAGTGTTTTGAAAAGGTCAGATTCTGGTTCGTGTGGGTTGCTACAGTATGTTTTCTTTTCGCTAATTATTGGCTGAGTATATACATGTGATATTAGGTATTTAGGGCATTGACAGTGCTATGAGATTAATTAACATGTAAATCTTTCACCAACAAGTTTAATCACCTGTAAGCCTCCCATGACATCTCCACAAGCTTTATCGGCAAGGCAGTCCGAATTTTTCGGCATGCAAAGTTTCGAGAAGGACAAGTATCTTGGTTAGAAATTTTTGCCAGAAATTGGAAGAACTACATATCCATTAGTTCTGCTCTCAACTAGCTTTAGAATGGATTATGTATTAACGGGAAGGTGCATGGTGTTAACTAATTTCTAATCTCATTGTTGTGTCCTTGTAAACAAAATGTGTTAGCATGTCAGAGTTCAGTGTCATTCAGTTTTTGTTATGCAAAAACTGCATATATATAGTTAGTTCTGTTTGCTTTTACAGAGAGGTATTTCTCTCCCTGAACTTTGTGTTATCCATTTGAATTCCACTAGACATATCCCGCTTGCACATAGTAGGTTTATACTACAAGAGGCGCTAAACATAGGACTTGTAGTATAAC
>NC_041384.1:465890890-465893717 GCF_002162155.2 Triticum dicoccoides
AGATTTTAGAATGACTATGTCCCTCTTTGAGTTTTCATGTTCCCAACTCGGTACTCTTTTGCTTCACTCCCTTTGACGGGTTGTCACAATAAATTCAGGTTTGGAAAATACATGAAGCATTCATTTGAATGGTCTGGTTAATCCAAAAATATGAATTTTCAGAGAAACACACCTACACATGAGCGTTACCAATCCATACAAAAAGCAAATGACACGCATCGTAAACGCTAACATATCATGTCATATTCAAGCTTTCTGGAGTGAAGTAGAGTGACTGGCACAGAAGCTAGAGCAAAGGAGTGATTTGAGATAAAACAATGCGGAGAAGGATGAGCAACGTTTATCTTGTTAGTAGGGTATGGTGTCCCGTGGCAACACACGGGCAATCAACTAGTAGAGATAGAAGAAAAATCAATAAGGTACGGAACAAGAACGAATACTCGGTAAGGATCACCCAATCTCAAACCAAATATCCATGGAAGAAGAACTAGAGCTACAAGAATTCCCACCTATGAAACTCTCGAACCTTTCCGGTTATGCAACCAGGTGTTGGGGATACAGGGGAAGCATAATATCTCACCCAAATCTAGCAAATCCTACATCCAGCTGTATCCATCCTTCAACACATAACCGAGAAAAACTTCGGAAATCGTCTACCTCAACCTTCGAAAAGCATACGTTATACAAGTTATGGCAATACTCCCGAACTCCCGCCCCAATACTGGGTGGCGTCGAGGTTATCTCACCAACAACTGCATAAAAGAGATTTTTGATGTCGGCGGACTAAACTCAGGTATTCCAGAACTGCAATGATAAAATTGTGACGACAACACCTCGGAGCTCAACTCCCCGGGACACTGCAACAACCCCTAAATGACAGGAGGCACCAAGAACAATGTTCTCATCACAAATCAATCGGAACGATTCCAAGATACCCGCGTGATCCTAAATTTTTTTTGTGAAATTTGAGAAGAGAAGAGTCAAAACTCTACGTCAGGATGCCTTACCAGAGCGATGAAGGGACCGGGGAGTAAAAAGAATTCCTAAACTCTCCGATATATAATTCCTAAATGACTCAAAACATTTTTCTAGACTCAACTCGTCCTCTAATTTGATCAAGCAGTGGGGGCTCCTAAGGTCGGGGAAGGCTCAGATATCAACTTGTAACACCCTCGATGCGGCTATATCTCCTACGTGTCGAAGCACGACTTAGAGGCATAACCGCATTGAAAGCAATGTCGCAAGTAAGGTAATGTTCACAACAACCCATGAAAATAGATAATAGGGGAAAAGGTACATAGTTGGCTTACACTCGCCACGTCACACAAAGTACATGAATAACATTACAATCATCCAATACACTCATGGTCCGACTACGGTACCAAAATAAAAGATCAACCTAACAAGCGACATGGTCCCGATCGCCCCAACTGGGCACCACTACTGATCATCAGGGAAAGACACATAGTAACGGCGGGAGGCTTCATCGAACCCCCACTTGAGCTCAAGCGCATCATCTGGAACGGAGTCATCGGGCCCTGCATGTGGTTTGGAAGTAATCTGTGAGCCACTGGGACTCAGCAATCTCGCACCCTCGCGATCAAGACTATTTAAGCTTATAGGTAAGGCAAGGTAATATGTGGAGCTGCAGCAAGCGACTAGCATATATGGTGGCTATCCTGTTCGCAAAAGAGAGCGAGAAGAGAAGGCAAAGCATGAACGAAGAACTAAAGAACAACCTACGGCAACCATTACTCCAACACCGTGTTCACTTCCCGGACTCCGTCGAGAAGAGACCATCACGGTTACACACGCGGTTGATTCATTTTAATTAAGTTAAGGTTCATGTTATCTACAACCGGACATTAACAAATTCCCATCTGCCCATAACCGCGGGCATGGCTTTCGAAAGTTCAAATCCCTGCAGGGGAGTCCCAACTTAGCCCATCACAAGCTCTCACGGTCAACAAAGGATAAACCTTCTCCCAAGACATTCCGATCAGACTCGGTATCCCAGTTCTACAAGACAACTTCGACAATGGTAAAACAAGTCCAGCAACACCGCCCGAATGTGCTGACAAATCCCGATAGGAGCTGCACATATCTCGTTCTTAGGGCACACCAGATGAGCAAGACGTCGGGTAGGCCAGCCCAGAGTTGCCCCTGGTAGCCCCGGACATCACTCAGTTGGACCAACACTTAGAGAAGCACTGGCCCGGGGGGTTAAAATAAAGATGACCCTTGAGTCCGCGAAACCCAAGGGAAAAAGGCTAGGTGGCAAAAGGTAAAACCAAAGTTGGGCATTGCTGAAAGAGTTTTATTCAAGGCGAACTGTCAAGGGGTTCCCATTATCACCCAACCGCGTAAGGAACGCAAAATCCGGGAACATAACACCGATATGACAAAAACTAGGGCGGCAAGAGTGGAACAAAACACTAGGCAAGAGGCCGAGCCTTCCACCCTTTTCCAAGTATATAGATGCATTAAGATAACAAGATAATATAATGATATCCCATATAATAAACAATGTTCCAACAAGGAACGATCTCCAATCTTCACCTGCAACTAGCAACGCTATAAGAGGGGCTGAGCAAAGCGGTAACATAGCCAATCAACGGTTTGCTAGGACATGGTGGGTTAGAGGTTTGACATGGCAATTTGGGAGGCATGATAAGCAAGTGGTAGGCATCGTAGCATAGGCATAGCAAAAGAGCGAGCATCTAGCAAGCAAAGATAGAAGTGATTTCGAGGGTATGATCATCTTGCCTACAAAGTTGTCAGAGTTGACTTGATCCTCGTAAGCAAACTCAACGGGCTCCTCGTTAGC
>NC_041384.1:465895571-465917252 GCF_002162155.2 Triticum dicoccoides
ACTTGGCGAGGCACGCCGGCAGGAGGAGAGGAGGACGCCGGGGCGGCGGAGGGCCTCGGCGGCGCGGGGCAACGAGGAGGACCGGCGAACTGCGGCGGCGGGGCGGCGAGATTCCGGTGATGGCGCGCAGCGGCGCCGGCGGCCGGGCGCGAGGGAGAGGCGGCACGGAGCGGGAAGGAGGCGGCGGGGCGACGTGGGCCGCGGGGGGCCTCCCGCGGGCTCGGGCGGGCCGGCGACAATGTGGGCGCGGCTTGCCCACGTGGCGGCTCGCGGTTGGTCCGGGCGGATCGGACGGACGTGTCCGGCGCGCGGAGAGGAAGGGGATCTAGGGTTTTGGGGTGGAAGATCCAAAATTCGGGAAGGAGCTATATTTATAGGTAGGAGGGGCTAGGAGAGTCCAAATGAGGTGTGGTTTTCGGCCACGCGATCGTGATCGAACGCTCTAGATGATGGAGAGGGTTTTGGTGGGTTTTGGGCCAAATTGGAAGGGTGTTGGGTTGCAACACACACGAGGCCTTCTCGGTCCCTCAGTTAACCGTTGGAGCATCGAACGAAGTCCAAATGGTACGAAACTTGACAGGGGTCTACCGGTGATAAACCAAGGCCGCTTGGCAAGTCTCAGTCCAATCCGGAAATGTTTAACCCCCACACACTAAAAGAGGTAGAAAGGACCACCGGAGGAGATAAGAGCGCCGGAATGCAAAACAGACAACGGGGAAAAGGCTCGGATGCATGAGATGAACACGTATGCAAATGCAATGCACATGATGACATGATATGTGATGCATGACAACAACAACAACACATGGAGACAAAAACCCAAACCCGAGGAAATAAAATAACTTAGTGCCGGAAACGGCAAGAGTTGGAGAACATATAAGGTAAATTACATCCGGGGTGTTACACACTGACTTTTCAATACAAATGACTAAACATATATAACTACAGATGCAAAAAAACTAAACTCCCATGCATTGCAAAAGTGACCTCATTCTGAACCTATTTTTAGATGAGGAGTACCAAACACATTTCTAGTGAAGCATCATCACAAAAATGGTAATGGTAAGTGGAAAGGACAAAGAGTACACAATTTTCATCTACAGAAAACTGGAGTAACTAAATTTCGAACACTGGTACAGGGAGGTGCTATACAAACGGTTTTTGACCCCTTTCCGCGATGGCATTTGGAACCGTCACCAAGTGAGTGTGGGCGATACGGGGGTCCTTCCCACACGACCCAAAAACCATCGGGGATAGGGTGCCTTAATGCATACAGTTGTCCCTATATAACTGTTTCCAATATCTCAAATATCCCAAATGCTTCATCCTTACTGCTCGTTTGTGCTCGCATTGCCATCGCAGTCGGAGTTTTGTGGTTTTACCTAAAACCAGGCAGATTCCAGGCATGGGAGTTTTCCAGGCACATACCAAACTGGCTCTACGTTTATGATTCCTAGTACATCACAAACAGTTCATGATTATAAACTGTGTATGATAGGTAGACAATCACACACATTTAGTTTTCCCGCACCGTATGTGATAGTGTCTGACATCACGCACGCTTTGCAAACGGAAAATGTGTGCATTGTTACACATGTTTCCTCTCCATGAACTGTGTCAGATTATGATGTATATCGCACACTCTGTGTTTTATTAACCGTGTGCATCATAATGACCCGCACACTGTAATTTTGCCCTAATTTAATTGCTACTATTTAAAATTGTACCTAATTTAAACTTGAAAGTAGGCTATAGCTTTATTCATATCCATCAGGTTGAAACAAGCAATGCATTATTCGATTAACAGGTACATTTGTTTAAGAATTACATAAGCACCAAATAAAGAATGATGAACCAGGGTTCTATACTTGTACTATTACAGATGGAAAAGAAAGAGGCGACACACATTATGGTTGCTGAACAAGGTGAAGCGGAATGGCCCTATTGTTCTCTCATGTATGTAGAAGGCACGCACGACTCTAGTCCAACAACTTGTGATGGTCGCCCGCCAATCATGTACTTTGAGAGGTAATCTTGAGTAAACTACTTCAGGATCCACTTCAAAGGAAAAAAGATTCAGACATTGTCATCTAACACAACTCATTACGGGCAGTAAAAAGAAGGCTACAGGGTTCTTACTTACCATCCTGCAGTTCACTGTTCTCTTACATAAAGTGTAAAAAAATAGTTCAATTGACATATTTTGACCCATTTTAATAACAATCTTTATCAGTTTCCTCACTTCATGCTGGTTCACGAGTATCTCATTGCCCCATACGCAGAAAGGGTTGAAGTGTGGATCTTTGGCAATGACATATGTACCTAAAAGCACCAAGTTAATATTAGAAGCTAAACAACAATTGCAAAATGATGTAGTACAACACTCCCTCCATCCCATTATATAAGATTCTATTACATGTATATCTAGACATCATCAGAACATTAAGGTAACACTCTTCCTTGTTGCTATGTAGCCTGGGATTGCATATTTAGTCATTCACTATAATGCATGTTGATATCTAACTTCAGTGTGCAGGCTTAAGCATGCTAGTTAAGCAAAACAAGAAGTGCAAAGGTGTGTTAACTACATCAGGCATAACATTTAAAAACAAGCAAATAGTCATTCAAACTGGTATTATGCAGGTCTAAAGTACACTAGTTATTGTTAAAAAATGAAAAGGCATGTTAACTGCAATATCCTTAACAGCAACCGAATATCGTAATTCATAGTGGTATTGTTGAAACTGTTATTGATGAAATTGAACTGCACGACAAATAGTTGCACATATAGAGCATCACATTGTGAAGAACTGAAATAAACAAGTCATAAGGCCATCTCTAGCCGATCCTTTAAAAGTTAAAGGACTAAAACCCTTAGTGGATATATATATATATATATATATACTCCAGCAATTTTTGGCCTTTTCTAGTCGATTACCTAAACTTAACATTGTAAAGTTCAATTTGATCGAGTTCAAAGCAGGTTCAATCGAAAGTAGCATGCATTCAAACATAAACATAGATAGTTTTGCATAAACGAACATAAAACATAAATTTAAACTAAGCTAAACTACTTTCGGTCAAAGTAGAGGTCAAACCAATCCTTCCTTGTCATGTACGATGTGCCGCGAGCCAGGTCCCAGCCGGTGTCGTCATCGGGGTCCTTGGGGAAGGCCCTCCTCCACTCGTCGATGTCGATCTCCTTGTCCTCGAGGCCCACCTCGACGCCCTCCGCGCCGCTGTCCTCACTGCCTTCAAACTCATCTTCGAAGGAGAGCACGATAACCTCGTCACCCTCCGCGCCGGCAAATATCACCCGCTCCGCCTCCATGAGCTCTAGGTGCTTCCGGCGGAGCTCTTGCATGTAGGCCTCGTCGACGGCCTCGGCCTCGAGGCGCTCCCACGCCTCACGGTCCTCCCGCACCATAGCCGAGGTCACCACCCCTGGCTCCGGCGGAACGAGGTCGACCGGACGTGTGCCGAAAGGTAAACTGAGCCTAGCCGTCTCGCCGTGGTAGCGGACCTGCCAGAGGTCATACTCCATGGCCACGAGCTCGGCCGTGTGGAAGCTACCGAGCCATCGGTCAGTGTGGGTCTCCCGATCTATAATCTCGGCGACCCACGTCCCCCACCGCCGCTACCGGACCCCAAGGTAGGACCTCGTCGGCTGCCGGGTCCGAGGGAGGACAGGGAAGTCCTCGAACAAGCATAGGGGCGTGGTGGCGGGCGAATCAGGGGACTGGGGATGACGGATCGAGCCCGTGGAGGACGACGGGGACACCTCGGCGGCCACGTCGCCGGCATCAAGCAAAAAGGCCATGATAAACCTCTTTTTGGCCATTGGCTCCTCGAGCTCCCTAGCACACAAGCAGAGGTTGAGGATGGAGGCGGCGGCGATGGCAGCAACCTACCAATGGTTTCGGGGGTGGTGTGTGTCTGTGTGAGCGGAGGCTTTGGGGAGTGTGTGGTGTATGTGGAGGGGGGCAAGGTTGTGTTTGAGGAAATACTGCGGCAACTTAAAATTTTACTAGGCGGGAGTAACAAGGCGGGGCTACTGAAAATTTGGATCAAGGGCGAGCAGATATTTTTGAGATTGTGAGGGATGCAGAGGCGGGAGTAAAATGCTGGGGCTACTGAAAATTTGAATCAAGGGACTGAAGCAGAGCGATAGTAACAGATATCGCACACGGTCTGCACATACTAATCGTGTGATATCAAACATTAAAACCTTTCAAGCCCTAGCTATTTTCGAGATTATGAGGCAGTAATATTTTTGAGATTGTGAAGGATGTTGAGGCGGGAGTATTTGAGGTGTGCTTGACATGCCGGCTGTGGACTGTAGCCGACGCACCTTCTTGCGTAAGCCATAGGCATACTATACACCGACGGTGCTCCAGGATATTTTGTACTACATCTAGCATGGTTGGTGATAATAAACTGTATGGGATCTACTTGATTTTTCATCTTGATTTGAATTACATAATGGGGTCACAGCGGCAATGGACGGTGTTTCAATTGCTAGAACTTTTATCTGCAGTGAACATGCAACTATATGTGTGCCGTAAAAGAATTGGAATTATTCAGGGCTCGTTTGGACATTTTATACATTAAATTGGGTTTCTAGCCATTTCAGGTGCACAATTCAAAATTAAACTACATGCACATGCTCCGGTGCACCCACATGGGTTGTAAAATCATATATGTGTCCATGGGTTTATGCTTATGTCACATGCAAGAAATAGGGATGAATTTCAAACACCACGACACCATGGCTCTTCGGCAAACGTCAACGTACTTGCTTTTGTAATTCTACTAAATCCAAAAGTTGTCCGAAATTCATGAAACTTGGCATGCTATCATGGAGCGGCATCAACATGCCGTGGTAAAAAATGTGTCCCATTTGGGGCAGGTTTGGGTATAAGCTTCTCACAAACCAGAGCTTCTCATAACAAGTGTGGTGGTTTCGGTAGGGAACATTTCACCTTTTTGGACGAAACAATATCCGTTGCCTCTTCTTGATTTCAATTATTTTCCTAGTGTCAACATAAAACAACAGGAGTGTTGTGTTAATTTTTGCAATTTTTCAGGGTTTGTTTGGACATTGTTATACATTAATTGAGTTTTCAATGCATTTATGTGCATAATTCAAATTTGAACTACATGCACATGCTCCAGTGCATATAAATTGGTTGAAAAATCAAACCTGCGTCCTTGGGTGCATGCTTAGGTCCCATGCAAGAAATGGGAATGAATTTCTAACACCAGGGCACCGTTGATTACCTGCAAAACATTGAGATGCCTGGTTTTAAAATTCTAGTAAATCTAAAACTCGTCTAAAATTCATGAAACTTGGCATGCTATCATGGAATGGCACCCGACATGCTGTGGCATTTTTCGTGTCCATTTTGGGAGAAGGCGCAATCGAATAATGACAGCCAACAAATGCATTTTCAAAAAATAGCTGCCACTTTAATATCTCAAACATTTGTATAATACAAACCGTGTGCGTTCTATTAACCATTCACGTGATGCCACATGTCTTGGTTTTAATGGTTGTAGGAGGTGTCGTGCGGACAGCTGCTTGACTGTGACTGAACGGGAAGCATGCGAGCACAGTCCGGTGTGCAGGCTGACCGAGAGGCGTGCAAGCTGTCCTCCAATGCGCAGGCTCACTGGGAAGCATGCGAGCTATACGCTGCGCAGGCTCACTGGGAAAGGGGTGCATGCTTAGGTCCCATGCAAGAAATGGGAATGAATTTCAAACACCAGGGCACTGTTGATTGTCGGCAAAACATTGAGATACCTTGTTTTGCAATTCTAGTAAATCCAAAACTCGTCTGGAATTCATGAAACTTGGGATGCTATCATGGAGCGGCATCAACATGTTGTGGTAAATTTTTTTTCACAGGCATATTAGACCAAATAGAAGTATCATGCTAAATTTTGGAATTATCCCGGGTTCGTTTGGCCTTTTTTATACATTAATTTAATTTATGGGCATTTAATGTGCATAATTCAAATTTGAACTACAAGCACATGCTCCAGTGCACCAAAGTTGGTTGCAAAATCACATGTGTGTCCTTGGGTGAATTTCTAGGTCCCATGCAAGAGATGAGAATGAAATTCAAACATCTGGGCGTCGTGGCTCGGCTGAAAAGATTGAGAAACTTGATTTTTTAATTCATGTAAATCCAAAACACGCCTGAAAATCATGAAAGTTGGCATGGTGTCATGACATGGCACCAACATGCTGCGGTAATTTTTTTGGCCGAATTGGGAAAAGCTTTGGTCTAAGCTTCTTGCAAACCAGAGCTTCTCCCAAGAAGGCTCTTGGTTCCGAGAGGGGACATGTCACCTCCGTGTGCGAAACGACATACGTACGCTGCCATCTCCCGCCTTAATTTTTTTACACAGGCAGATTAGACCAAATAGAAGTATCATGATAAATTTTGGAATTATTTCGGGCTCGTTTGCCCTTTTTATACATTAATTGAATTTCTAGGCATTTAATGTGCATAATTTAAATTTGAACTACATGCACATGCTCTAGTGCACCAAAATTGGTTGAAAAATCACATGTGTGTCCTTGGGTGAATTTCTAGGTCCCATGCAAGAAATGGGAATGGAAATTGGTTTTTTAATTCCTGTAAATCCAAAACACGCCTGAAAATCATGAAACTTGGCATGGTGTCATGACATGGCACCAACATGCTGTGGTAATTTTCTGTCTGATTTGAGAAGGTGCACACATTAACAATCAACAAAGTCATTTTGGAACAACTATTGTCACGTTACAAATCAGAAAAACAAGTATTATTAAAACCATGGGCATTCTACTTACCAATTACGTGTCGCCACGCGTCCCCTTTTTTTATTGGCTAGGAGGCGTCGTGCGGTGTAGCTATTTGAGTACGGGAGGCGTGCGATCAGACCCCTACGCGTGCTCATCGGGAGGAGGGCCCTTTGACCTCTATCCGCTGTGCACCTCCCTCCCAACGTCTCCATTAATGGCGCCTGAGCCCCTGTTTCATGGCGTGGCTATGTCTCACTTGACTGAGATTTAAGAGAGAAAAAAGGAAATCTGAAAAGAAAGTTTTGCATGGATCTTGATGTAAGATCTGACGGACCTATATAGCATCGGTTGCGACTTATAGCAAGACAAGGATGATGACAGTGGATAATAATTGTCTTACATATTTAGGAAGATAGCTAAAAAAAGCCACATGTGGCAACGCCCGAAATACACAAGGGCAAAAGAAGAAGGAAGACAATGATCTGGCTCGTTGATCTCTACTTTCTTGATGTGTTGCAGCAGGCCGTGGGAACTAGTCTCCACGGCGAGTGGCGATGAGCTCTTTCGTGTCCTCAAGACGCTGCTTGAGAGCACCCACGGATTCCTCCACCAGCCTTTGGCACTCGATGCGGAGCATGTCATTCTCGTCCATAAGTTTCTTGACGATGACGCCGGTCCTCTTCAACAAGGCAGTGGTCTTCTCCCGCAGCTTCCGCACTTCCGACGGTCTTTTCCCTCAACAAGTCGCGCTCGGCCCGGAGCTTCTCATTGCCCTCCCTTAGTTGTCAGATGACGTTGGTAGCATGTTCAAATGAGGCTTTCATGCCGTCCTGCAACCTCGCCCAGCCGGAGATCTGATCCATCTGGCTAGGACGATCGCACGCATGCTCCTGTAAGAGTCCTCGCTAGCCCGCGAGGCATTTTCCCAGGCCGCGGCGGCGCGGGAGGACATCTCTGCTGCATTTGCGGCGTGGCGGGACTGAAGGAAATATGCCCTAGAGGCAATAATAAAGTTGTTATTTATATTTCCTTATATCATGATAAATGTTTACTATTCATGCTAGAATTGTATTAACCGGAAACTTAGTACATGTGTGAATACATAGACAAACAGAGTGTCACTAGTTTGCCTCTACTTGACTAGTTCGTTAAATCAATGATGGTTATGTTTCCTAACCATAGACATGAGTTGTTATTTGATTAACGGGATCACATCATTAGAGAATGATGTGATTGACTAGACCCATCCGTTAGCTTAGCATGATGATTTTTTTAGTTTTTTGCTATTGCTTTCTCATAAATTATACATGTTACTATGACTATGAGATCATGCAACTCCCGAATACCGGAGGAACACTTTGTGTGCTACCAAACGTCACAACGTAACTGGTGATTATAAAGGTGCTCTACAGGTGTCTCCGATGGTGTTTGTTGAGTTGGCATGGATCAAGATTAGGATTTGTCACTCCGATTGTCGGAGAGGTATGTCTGGGCCCTCTCGGTAATGTACATCACAATAAGCCTTGCAAGCAATGTAGCTAATCAGCTAGTTACGGGATGTAGCATTACGGAACAAGTAAAGAGACTTGCCGGTAACGAGATTGAACTAGGTATTGAGATACCAACGATCGAATCTCGGGCAAGTAACATACGGATGACAAAGGGAACAACGTATACCGTTATGCGGTTTGACCGATAAAGATCTTCGTAGAATATGTAGCAACCAATATGAGATCCAGGTTCCGCTATTAGTTATTGATCGGAGACATGTCTCGGTCATGTCTACATAGTTCTCGAACCCGTAGGGTCCGCAGGCTTCACGTTCGGTGATGATCGGCATTACGAGTTTATATGTTTTGATGTACCGAAGGTAGTTCATAGTCCCAGATTTGATCACGGACATGATGAGGAGTCTTGAAATGGTCGAGACGTAAAGATCAATATATTGGAAGCCTATGTTTGGACATCGAAATGGTTCCGGGTAAAATCGGGAGTATACCGGAGTACCGGGAGGTTACTCGAACCCCCTGGGAGGTATATGGGTCTTATTGGGCCTTAGTGGAAAACAAGGGAAAGAAGCAAAGGAGGGGCGCCCCCCAAGCCCAATCCGAATTGGGAAGGGGGGCCGACCCCTCTTTCCTTCCTTCTTCCCTCTCCTTCCTTCTCTCCTAATGCCAACAAAGGGAAGGGGGGAATCCTAATCCCGGTGGTAGTAGGACTCCTTGGGGCGCGCCTAGAGAGGCTGGCCCCCTCCCCCTCCTCCACTCCTTTATATACAGGGGAGGGGGCACCCCATAGACACATAAGTTGATCATTGATCTTTTAGCCGTGTGCGGTGCTCCCCTCCACCATAATCCACCTCGGTAATATCGTAGCGGTGCTTAGGCGAAGCCCTGTTCCAGTAGCACCATCATCACCATCATCACGCTGTCGTGCTGATGAAACTCTCGCTCGAAGCTCTACTGGATCGTCAGTTCGCGGGACGTCACCGAGCTGAACGTGTGCAGATCGAGGAGGTGCCGTATCTTTAGTACTAGATTGGTCGATCGTGAAGACGTACCACTACATCAACCGCATTGTCATAACGCTTCCGCTTACAGTCTACAAGGTTACGTAGATGATACTCTCCCCTCTCGTTGCTATGAATCACCATGATCTTGCGTGTGCGTAGGAATTTTTTTTGAAATTACTTCATTCCCCAATAGTGGTATCAGAGCCAGGTCTATGCGTAGATGTAATATGCATGAGTAGAACACAAAGGAGTTGTGGGCGCGGGTATATACATATTGCTTGCCATCACTAGTTGATTCTTGATTCAGCGGCATTGTTGGATGAAGCGGCCCAGACCGACATTACGTGTACGCTTACGCGAGACTGGTTCTACCGACGTGCTTCGCACACAGGTGGCTAGTGGGTGTCTATTTCTCCAGCTTTAGTTGAATCAGATTCTATGAACAGGGTTCTTTCTGAAGATCAAAAAGCAATCACTATACCGCGTTGTGGTTTTTGATGCGTAGGTAAGAACGGTTCTTGCTCAGTCCGTAGCAGCCACGTAAAACTTGCAACAACAAAGTAGAGGACGTCTAACTTGTTTTTGCAGGGCATGTTGTGATGTCATATGGTCAAGACATGATGCTAAATTTTATTGTATGAGATCATGTTTTGTAACACAGTTATCGGCAATTGGCAGGAGCCATATAGTTGTCGCTTTATTATATGAAACACAATCGCCATGTAATTGCTTTACTTTATCACTAAGCGGTAGCGATAGTCGTAGAAGCAATAGTTGGTGAGACGACAATGATGCTTCGATGGAGATCAAGGTGTCAAGCCGGTGACGATGGTGATCATGACGGTGCTTTGGAGATGGAGATCAAAGGCACAAGATGATGATGGCCATATCATATCACTTATATTGATTGCATGTGATGTTTATCCTTTATGCATCTTATTTTGCTTATTTCGGCGGTAGCATTATAAGATGATCTCTCACTAAACTTAAAGGTATAAGTGTTCTCCCTGAGTATGCACCGTTGCTACAGTTTGTCGTGCCGAGAAACCACGTGATGATCTGGTGTGATAAGCTCTACGTTCACATACAATGGGTGCAAGACAGTTTTTGCACACGCAAAATACTCGGGTTAAACTTGACGAGCCTAGCATATGTAGATATGGCCTCGAAACACTGGAGACCGAAAGGTCGAGCGTGAATCATATAGTAGATATGATCAACATAGTGATTTCCACCATTGAAAACTACTCCATCTCACGTGATAATCGGACATGGTTTAGTTGATATGGATCACGTGATCACTTAGATGATTAGAGAGATGTCTGTCTTAGTGGGAGTTCTTAAGTAATTTGATTAATTAAACTTTAATTTATCATGAACTTAGTACATGATAGTATTTTGCATGTCTATGTTGTTGTAGATAGATGGCCCGTGTTATTGTTCCGTTAAATTTTAATGTGTTCATAGAGAAATCTAAGTTGAAATATGATGGTAGAAACTACACGGAGTGGGTCCGTAACTTGAGGATTATCCTCATTGTTGCACAGAAGAATTACGTCCTGGAAGCACCGCTAGGTGACAAACCCACTGCAGGAGCAACACCAGATGTTATGAACACCTGGTAGAGCAAAGCTGATGACTACTCAATAGTTCAGTGTTCCATGCTTTACGGCTTAGAATCGGGACTTTAACGACGTTTTGAATGTCATGGAGCATATGAGATGTTCCAGGAGTTGGAGTTAATATTTCAAGCAAATGCCCGAATCGAGAGACATGAAGTCTCCAATATGTTCTACAGCTGCAAGATGGAGGAGAATAGTTCTGTCAGTGAACATATACTCAGAATGTCTGGGTACCACAACCACTTGACTCAACTGGGTGTTAATCTTCCTGATGATAGTGTCATTGATAGAGTTTTTCAATCACTACCACCAAGCTACAAGAGCTTCGTGATGAACTATAATATGCAAGGGATGGATAAGACGATTCCTAAGCTCTTTGCAATGCTAAAAGCTGTGGAGGTAGAAATCAAGAAGGAGCATCAAGTGTTGCTGGTCAACAAGACCACCAGTTTCAAGAAAAGGGTAAAGGGGAGAAGGGGAACTTCAAGAAGAACAGCAAGCCAGTTGGTGCTCAAGTGAAGAAACCCAAGTCTGGACCTAATCCTGAGACTGAGTGCTTCTACTGCAAAGGAACTGGTCACTGGAAGCGAAACCGCCCCAAGTATTTGGCGGAGAAGAAGGATGGCAAAGTGAAAGGTATATTTTATATACATGTTGTTGATGTGTACCTTACTAATGCTCGCAGTAGTGCTTGGGTATTTTATACTGGTTCAGTTGCTAACATTTGCAACTCGAAACAGGGGATACGGATTAAGTGAAGATTGGCTAAGGACGAGGTGATGATGCATGTGGGAAATGGTTCCAAAGTCGATGTGATCGCCGTCGGCACGCCACCTCTACATCTACCTTCGGGATTAATATTAGACCTAAATAATTGTTATTTGGTGACAGCGTTGAGCATGAACATTATATCTGGATCTTGTTTGATGAGAGACAGTTATTCATTTAAATAAGATAATAATGGTTGTTCTATTTATATGAGTAATATCTTTTATGGTCATGCACCCCTGATGAGTGGTCTATTTTTACTAAATCTTGATAGTAGATGATACGCATGTTCATAGTATTGAAACCAAAAGGTGAAGAGTTGATAATGATAGTGCAACTTATTTGTGGCACTGCCGTTTAGGTCATATTGGTGTAAAGCGCATGAAGAAACTCCATTCTGATGGACTTCTGTAATACCTCCCACTGAAACTTAAAGGGCCAGCTAGACACTGGCTGAACAGCCTGCCCGAAAATTCCATCGGCAGCTGGGAGGACTTGGAAGAGGCCTTCCTTGACAACTTCCAAGGTACATATGTCTGGCCACCTGATGCCGATGACTTAAGCCACATAGTTCAACAACCTGGAGAATCAGCCAGAAAATTCTGGACTAGGTTCCTAACCAAAAAGAACCAGATCGTTGACTATCCGGATGCCAAAGCCTTAGCAGCCTTTAAACACAGCATCCGTGACGAATGGCTAGCACGCCACCTCGGCCAAGAAAAGCCGAAGTCCATGGCAGCCCTTACGGCACTCATGACCCGCTTTTGCGCGGGTGAGGATAGCTGGCCAAGAACAGCTCCGACAAGCTCCGACGCAACAGACACAAACGCCGAAGCAATGGCGACAACACCGATGACACCACCGTTAACGTTGGATTCAACGGCTCCAAGTCCGGCCAGCGAAAGAAGCCCTACAAAAGGAGCAGCGAGGGACCATCCACTCTGGACCGCATACTCGATCGTCCATGTCAGATACATGGTAACCCAAATAAACAAGCCAATCACACTAACAGAGACTGTTGGGTTTTCAAACAGGCTGGCAAGTTAAATGTTGTAACATCCCAAATTTCCAATTTGGAATGTGATACATAGATCATCCATGCATATCATGATTTGTTGCATTTCCGTTCCGCAATCCTTGAAATCCTAAGCAACTCAAGGACCCACGGAGAGACAGTTGGGGATTTTCCGGTGTTCATATTTGATTTTTATCAAATAATGAAACGAGGATTTTGATTTTTTATAATTTTTCTCTCCGAAAAATATATTTCATGTTAAATCGAATGAGTGGAGATAATAGGACTTCTCCAAAATAATTGAAATATTGGAGGAAAAATGTTAAAATCATTTATTGGATTTTATTTGGTTTTATTCAGATTTTATTTGCATTAGAAAAGTTGCACGTTTTAAAAATTGCATTTTAGGGCCAAGAAAATGTTCAACTCGTCCTAAATATTTTATTTAGACGGTGAAAATTTGTTTTGGCATTTTTAGCTTTTTATTTATCTTTTTTTAGGATTTTATTTCGGCCGGCGAAGTTAAAAAAAAGGGTTCCCGTGCCGACTGGGCCTAAGGCCCAGCCGCGCCAGGCCGCCGCCGCCGCCTCCTGCGCACGCGCGCCGCTGCCGACTCGGACGATCAGTCCGAGCCGGACTCCGTCGCCGCCGCCTTGCCCCCTCCTCCAAGCCGCCCCACCTCGCCCCATTTATATACGCGCCGCCCGAGCCCCCACCGCCACCATCGCCGCCTCACGCACCCCGCCCCGAGCCGCGCCGCGCCTCCCGCCGCTGCGAGCTGCCACCGACAAGCCCCGCCGCCGCACCCCGCCGCCCCGCCGCCCAAGCCCTCGCCGGAGGTAGCCGCCGGTTCCAACCGCCGGTTTTTCTAAAAAATGTTCAGTTTTATTTTTTTTCAAAACCCTAGTTTTCGTTTTTTTAAATAGATCGGTTTTTCTCCGGTTTATTTTTTTAGCGAGTGTTCGCTCGTTCGTTCGTTTCAACGAACGCGTTCTTCGTTTAGATCCAGATAACGAACGTTTAATCTGATGGTCATTTTTCTTTTTCTCGGATTTATTCCGCGATTTTTCTGATCGCGATTTCTGATCCGATCTTAATTTCTGTTTATCTTTTCGCTCGTTTAACGGAATCAGGCGATTCAAGTGCCTGGAGTTTTGTCTCGAAACCCTCTTTCCGGTTAATCAACTCAAACAAGTTTTTGTTACTGTAAAATTTGACTTAAGTTCAGATTAGTAAACGAAGTGGTTTTCTTTCGCCGTTGGACTTTCGTTGCTTCGTTTGATTTGATTCTTTTTGCGTACTAGAGTTCTTAAGTTGAACTTTCTCGTCAACCTCTCTTATTTGAGTTTTGCTTGTGCATCGTTGCTTGTTACTTATGTATGTTATTATTTGCTTGCGATAGAATTCCCGGAGTGCGGAGCGTGTTACTACGAGTCTCTAGGATTCGCGGATCGTCGGCAAGGCAAGTAACACTTTGATCATATCCCATTATTACCCAGTTTTTATGCTTTAGTTCCAATCCTCAAACATTGCATGATTAGGATGTCGTTAACTTGTGGGTTGGGAAGTAGTTGCTGAGGTAGAACCTATTGCCCTGTTATATTCAAACCCTTGGGAGTTACTTCTACGTATTGCTTATATTGCTATGCTATGCTCGTAGACGTGGTTTGGGTTTGAGTGAAATTCATGACAGACGTGAGATTGTTAATTAATGGTCCAACCTAAGGTGGCAACTTAAACAAACAACTGGGTGGATTGAGGTACCTGGGGAACCCAGTGTTGTCTGTATTTTTTTTGGAAATCTCGGGGTACCCGTGTGATCTTCCTATGGACTGCCACCCAGGCTCAAAGGGAACTGAGATGATTCATGCTAGAAACTTCTGTGTGCAGCCACAAGCTATTATGGGCTCTAGCATAGTTGAGTAAGTTATGTGAAGCTCTTGAAGAGGTAGATTAGCAGGTAGTGGGTTTTGTAGGTTTGGTATGGTCTACCTGGAGTAGAGAGTTAACGTTTCTGAAAGACTGTGTCTCGGTCATCCGCTTCTCAAACACCATGTAGTGCGAGAAATCCAACGGAGGCGATCGAGTCTTGTGGGGAAAAGTGCGCAAACCTCTGCAGAGTGTACAATCTAATCATGGTTAGCCATGTCCCCGATTATGGACAATTCTTGAGTATCTAGTACTTGGGTTATCACATGTATCTCACCATGTTTAATTAATACTGTTGGGTTGTTAATCACTTTAATTGGGATTGAGTTGGGGGTACCTTCTCAATGATGTTTCAACCACCATGATAGTTAAATAAAAATCTATTCCTTTGTTGTAGGGAAAAATTGGCTTTTCATAAAAACTATAACCATAGAGCTTTCCACCAGCCATATATGCATGTAGTGATAGCATTATTCTGTTTCTGCTCTACTGTGTTATATTGCCAGCATATTCCATGTGCTGACCCATTTTCGGGCTGCAACGTATTATATTGCAGACTTTTCAGACGAGGAGTAAGGTTCGTTAGGTCAATGCCGTGCAGCTCAGCTATGCCGTTGGAGTTGATGGACTCACCTTATCTTCCAAGCCTTCCGTTGTTATCGCATTAGATGGCCTTAAGCCATATTATTGTAATAAGTTCTCTTTTAGACTTTTCGATGTAATAAGTGTGTGATTGCTACTCTCTTATAAATCCTCGAGTACTATGTGTGTCAGCATTACCGATCCAGGGATGACACTGAAGCACAGAGACTTGACCATCTGAGGTCGGGTCGCTACAAGATGGTATCAGAGAACACGCTGAGTGTAGGACACGACCACTAAGATAAACCCTAGGTCACACTTCTCTTCTCATTTCTGACTCCTCTCCATTTTCTACTCTTTAGGATGACGGAGATGAAGAACAAGTTTGCACAACCGGTTGAAGACACACCTTTTCGACGCCACTTGAAGGAAGTCACTAGGTACTTGAACATTGGAATACCAAGCTTCACCGGGACGTACAACGCCACTTTACCTGAAGAGGAGCGTTGGATGATTCAAGTACAAATTCCAAGAAGGACGTTCTCGCCAACTTCTAAACCCATAGAATTTTCCTTCGACGCACCAACCTAGAGTTTAGGAAAGAGTATGGCAGCTCACATCACCATGGGACGCATTGGAGAAGTTTACAACAGGGAGCTTAAGGACACTATTTACCAAATATGTGGGCGCCGAGACGAGCAATGGGAAGTAATCAGCACTAAGAAGGATAGATCCATTGCAGCTTTCATCCAGGAGTTAAACCAGCACATTCGACGTCAGGAGAACCAGATGTGTGCGGACATGATGGACTTGAAGAAGGCAAAGACTAGGATCATCGAGCTGGAGGAATAACTCAAGTTTACCCGCGATAGATATGAGGAGGAAATCAAGACACTACTGGAGAAGAATGACGACTTAGTCAAGAAGATCGGAGTATTCATGGGAGGACCAGCACCAATAGAAGAAGAAGAAGAACCCAAGGAAATACGCCCTGAGGACTACATCATCATCGACAACACCGACTCCGACCCTAGTGATGATGACTTTGAAGACGAAGCTGGAGCAGACATCATGGAGTCTTCCACCGATCAAAATTTCTAAATGACCACCAACTATTAGTAGTGTTTTCCCCATGTATATAGTAGTAGTGAGCACTTTTGCGATAGTTCTAGACCGTTTGTATGCCCTTGCTTGATTGATTAAGTGAAATGATTGTGTTTGTCTCATGTGCATATGGGTAGTGTTTTCTCATTAGACCTCTTCTATTCTAAATCTCTTCCATCTAAACCCATCAGATGTCTCCGAGACGTGACACCGGTTTTGCCTTCCCGCCAGAGCTCACCCACTTGATCCAGTAGCAGAATACCTTGATGCAATTGCTAGTTCAGAACCAAGGCAACAACAACAACAACAACAACAACCCACCGCCAGTGGACAACCTAGCCCGTTTTCTAAGGTTAAAGCCACCGGTGTTTTCTAGTAGCACCGAGCCTATAGTTGCTGATGATTGGCTACGCCGTATTGGAAGGGAGTTGACCACCGCAGGTTGCATAGATGCTGAGAAGGTGCGCTTTGCCGCACATCAGTTGGATGGACCAGTAGCCACATGGTGGGAGAATTACACAGTCACTTTCCCTGTAGCCAATGTCATTTGGGACCAGTTTCAGCAAGCTTTCCGCACCGCCCATGTCTCAACTGGAGCTATGCAGATGAAGAAGCGGGAGTTTCGCAACCTACGCCAGGGGAACCGTACTGTGGCTCAGTACGTGGATGAGTTTAGCAAGTTATCACGCTATGCCCCTGATGATGTGGCCACAGATGCCGCGAAGCAGGAGAAGTTTATGGAAGGGCTGAATGATGAGATGAGCATGCAGTTGATGGTAGCAACCTTCAACAACTACCAGGAGTTGGTAGATAAGTCTCTTATGATTGAAGGGAAACAACAGCAGATTGAGAGCCGCAAGAGAAAGTATGGACAATGAAAGTATAACTCAGGAGCTCAGCAAAAGCCTCGCCTAACCCCGAACTCGGGAGGACTTGTTCATAACCATGGAGGTCACAACAACACTAGAGGAGGATCACATAACCACAGTGGTGCTAAGAATGGGAATGGGAATGGAGCTAACAACAATCAGAACCGCTCCAACCCGTCCACTCCCGCCAAAAGAGACTTAAGTCAGGTTACCTATTTTAAGTGCGGAAAGACAGGGCACTATGCCAATGATTTCCCCGAAGGAAGGAATGGAAACGGAAATGGAAGCGCTGGGAAGAACCCCAATCCATTCAACAAAGGATAAGTGAACCACGTTAACGTGGAGGAGGTTGAAGAGCAGCCGGACGCGGTAATAGGTAAGTTTTTGGTTAAGTCATTTACCGCTCTTGTTCTTTTCGATACTGGTGCATCGCATTCATACATATCAAGGGGATTCGTGGATAAGTTTAAACTACCAACCCAAACCCTTAGGACCCCTCTTTTAGTGAGTTCACCCGGAGCAGAATATATGGCTAGCCGATGGTGTGACCAGATACCCTTAACCATTGGCACACATGTGTTTCCGTCTGACCTAATTATCTTGGAGTCGCAAGGATTGGATGTGATATTGGGTATGGACTGGATGTCAAAGTATGGAGGAAGCATTGACTGTGCGAGTAAGTCGATTTATCTCACCACCCCGGAGGGAAAAAGGATTAAGTATGTGTCTAGGCATGTGCCTAAAAGGAGCCAAGTGAATGCCCTTACGGGAATTGTTCAGGGGGAAGTGCCGGTAGTAAAGGATTACCCGGATGTTTTCCTAGAGGAGTTACCAGGCATGCCACCGGACAGAGATATTGAGTTTTTGATAGAGCTTTTACCAGGAACAGAACCAATATCCAAGAGACCCTATTAGATGCCCGCGAATGATCTGGAGGAAATTAAGAAATAGATCAAGGAGTTATTGGAGAAAGGATACATCCGAAGGAGTTCATCACCTTGGGGAGCCCCAGTACTTTTCGTTGAGAAGAAATATAAATCCCTAAGGATGGTTGTTGATTATCGAGCCTTGAATGAAGTGACGATAAAGAACAAGTACCCACTGCCGATGATCAATGATCTATTTGATCAGTTGCAAGGAGCTAAAGTGTTCTCAAAGATCGATTTACGATCAGGGTATCATCAGTTGAAGATATGAGAGAAGGACATACCAAAGACGGCGTTCACAACACGATATGGATTATACGAGTACATGGTCATGTTGTTTGGACTGACTAACGCCCCTGCCTATTTCATGAGCATGATGAACAAGGTGTTCATGGAGTATTTGGACAAGTTTGTTGTGGTGTTTATTGATGATATCATGGTATACTCGAAGAACGAGGAGGAGCACAAAGATCATTTGCGTTTAGTTCTCGAGAAGCTCAGGGAACACCAGTTGTATGCTAAGTTTAGCAAATGCGAGTTTTGGCTGAAGGAAGTCGGATTCCTTGGACATGTTATATAGCAGTAGACCCCAGCAAGGTTCAGTCAGTCACTGAATGGTTGGCCCCCACCTCAGTTAGCGAGATCCGCAGTTTTCTTGGACTCGCAGGATACTACTGGAGATTCATTGAGATTTTTTCCAAGATTGCAAAACCAATGACTGAACTGTTGAAGAAGGATACCAAGTTTAAATGGACAGAAGATTGTGAAGCAAGTTTCCAGGAGTTGAAGAAACGTTTGACTACAGCCCCAGTGCTAGTACTGCCAGATATACATAAGGAATTCCAAGTGTATTGCGACGCCTCTCGCTTAGGACTTGGATGTGTGCTTATGCAGGACGAAAGAGTTGTTTCGTATGCCTCACGACAACTAAAACCTCATGAGTTGAATTATGCTACGCATGATTTGGGGCTAGCAGCCGTAGTGCATGCGTTGAAGACTTGGAGACATTACCTTATTGGAAACCGTTGTGATGTGTACACGGATCACAAGAGTTTGAAGTACATCTTCACCCAGAAGGAGCTGAACCTTAGGCAGAGGAGATGGTTGGAGCTTATAAAGGATCATGACATGAAGCTACACTATCATCCAGGAAAGGCCAATGTCGTAGCAGACGCATTGAGTCGGAAGAGTTATGCTAATATCCTTGAAAGTAAAGGATTGCCGAAGGAATTAGCAATGGACATCATGGAACTTTGATTAGAGATTGTACCTAGAAGGTTCATTGCCACAATGGAGGTTCAGTCGACATTGCTGGACAAGATTCGGGAAGCTCAGAAAGATGATAAAGAGATTGCCGAGATAAAGGAGAAGATGGGCAAAAGAAAGGCCAAAGGTTTTTGTGAGGATGAGCATGATACCCTATGGTTTGAGGACCGAATTTATGTGCCCAATAATCAGGAGATCAGAAAGTTAATACTTCAAGAGGTGCATGACTCACCATACTCAATACACCTCGGAAACACCAAGATGTATTTGGATTTGAAGGAACATTTCTGGTGGACTGGTATGAAAAAGGATATTGCCGGGTATGTAGCTTTATGTGATGTATGTCAGAGAGTTAAGGCAGAACATCAGAAGCCAGCAGGACTGTTACAGCCTATGCCGATACCCGAATGGAAGTGGGATGAACTTGGCATGGACTTTATCACCGGATTACCTAGGACTAAAGCAGGATATGATTCCATATGGGTAGTAGTTGATCGTTTGACCAAAGTAGCTCACTTCATCCCAGTGAAAACCACCTATACAAGTGGAAAGTTGGCCAAGATCTATATGTCCAGGATCGTATGTCTGCATGGAGTTCCGAGGACCATCATATCGAATCGAGGAACATAGTTTACTTCAAAGTTTTGGCATCAATTACACCAGACTTTGGGAACGAGATTGGAGTTCAGTACAGCATTTCACCCGCAGACAGATGGACAGACTGAGAGAGTAAATCAAATTTTGGAGGACATGTTGAGAGCCTGTGCGCTAGATTATGGATCTAGTTGGGATGACAATTTGCCGTATGCAGAGTTCTCATACAACAATAGCTACCAAGCCAGTTTGAAGATGGCACCATTTGAAGCCCTGTATGGACGCAGGTGCAGAACACCGTTGATGTGGGATGAGGTAGGAGACCGACAGTTGTTTGGACCAGACTTGATTAAAGAATCTGAGGAGAAGGTAAAACTGATCCGAGACCGACTGAAGATTGCTCAGTCCAGGCAGAAGAGTTATGCAGACTCAAAAGGCAAGGAGGTAACCTACGAAATTGGAGATAGAGCATATCTGCGAGTATCGCCCTTGTGAGGAGTGAGACATTTTGGAGTTAAGGGAAAGTTAGCCCCGAGATTTGTAGGACCGTATCGCATTTTGGAACGGATGGGAGAAGTTGCCTACAAGTTGGAGTTACCTGAGGGATTGTCAGGAGTCCATGATGTGTTCCACGTTTCACAGCTGAAGAAGTGTCATGCTGAGATGGCTGATATACCATTAAGAGATACAGTACCCTTGGAGGCGATTCAGTTGGACAATGATTTGACTTACGAGGAGAAGCTAGTTAAGATTCTTGAGTTTGCCAGCAGAGTCACCCGCAGTAAGGTTATCAAGTTTTGCAAAGTTCAGTGGAGCCACCATACCGAGGATGAAGCCACCTGTGAACGAGAGGATGATCTCCGTAAGGACCACCCATACCTATTTTCTAGCCAACCCGAATCTCGAGGGCGAGATTCATCTTAAGGGGGTAGGTTTGTAACTTCCCAAATTTTCAATTTGGAATGTTATACATAGATCATCCATGCATATCATGATTTGTTGCATTTCCGTTCCGCAATCCTCGAAATCCTAAGCAACTCAAGGACCCACGGAGAGAGAGTTGGGGATTTTCCGGTGTTCATATTTCATTTTTATCAAATAATGAAACGAGGATTTTGATTTTTTATAATTTTTCTCTCCGAAAAAAATATTTCATATTAAATCAAATGAGTGGAGATAATAGGACTTCTCCAAAATAATTGAAATATTGGAGGAAAATATTAAAATCATTTATTGGATTTTATTCGGATTTTATTTGCATTAGAAAAATTGCACGTTTTAAAAATTGCATTTTAGGGCCAAGAAGATGTTCAACTCGTCCTAAATATTTTATTTAGATGGAGAAATTTTGTTTTGGTATTTTTGGGTTTTTATTTATCTTTTTTTAGGATTTTATTTCAGTCGGCGAAGTTTAAAAAAAAGGGGGGTTCCCGCGCCGACTGGGCCTAAGGCCCAGCCGCCGCCTCCTGCGCGCGCATGCGCGCGCCGCCACCGACTCGGACGATAAGTCTGAGCCAGACTCCGTCGCTGCCGCCTTGCCCCCTCCTCCAAGCCGCCCCACCCCGCCCCCTTTATATACGCGCCGCCCGAGCCCCCACCGCCACCATCGCCGCCTCCCGCACCACGCCCCGAGCCGCGCCGCGCCTCCCGCCGCCGCGAGCCGCCACCGCCCCGCCGCCCAAGCCCTCACCAGAGCCCCTC
>NC_041384.1:465917703-465932413 GCF_002162155.2 Triticum dicoccoides
GCCGGTTCCAACCGCCGGTTTTTCTAAAAAAACCATTCAGTTTTATTTTTTTTCAAAACCCTAGTTTTCGTTTTTTTAAATAGATCGGTTTTTCTCCGGTTTATTTTTTTAGCGAGTGTTCGCTCGTTCATTCATTTTAACAAACGCATTCTTCGTTTAGATCCAGATAATGAACGTTCGTTCGTTAATCTGATCGTCATTTTTCTTTTTTTCGGATTTATTCCGCGATTTCTGATCCGATCTTAATTTCTGTTTATCTTTTCGCTCGTTTAACGGAATCAGGCGATTCAAGCGCCTGGAGTTTCGTCTCGAAACCCTCTTTCCGGTTAATCAACTCAAACAAGTTTTTGTTACTGTAAAATTTGACTTAAGTTCAGATTAGTAAACGAAGTGGTTTTCTTTCTCCGTTTAACTTTCGTTGCTTTGTTTGATTTGATTCTTTTTGCGTACCGGAGTTCTTAAGTTGAACTTTCTGGTCAACCTCTCTTATTTGAGTTTTGCTTGTGCATCATTGCTTGTTACTTATGTATGTTATTGTTTGCTTGTGGTAGAATTCCCGGAGTGCGAAGCATGTTACTACGAGTCTCTAGGATTCGTGGATCGTCAGCAAGGCAAGTAACACTTTGATCATATCCCATTATTACCCAGTTTTTATGCATTAGTTCCAATCCTCAAACATTGCATGATTAGGATGTCATTAACTTGTGGGTTGGGAAGTAGTTGCTGAGGTAGAACCTATTGCCCTGTTATATTCAAACCCTTGGGAGTTACTTCTACGTATTGCTTATATTACTATGCTATGCTCGTAGACGTGGTTTGGTTTGAGTGAAATTCATGACAGACGTGAGATTGTTAATTAATGGTTCAACCTAAGGTGGAAACTTAAACAAACAACTGGGTGGATTGAGGCACCTGGGGAACCCAGTGTTGTCTATATTTTTTTTGGAAATCCCGGGGTACCTGTGTGATCTTCCTATGGTCCGCCACCCAGGCTCAAAGGGAACTGAGATGATTCATGCTAGAAACTTCCGTGTGCAGCCACAAGCTATTATGGGCTCTTACATAGTTGAGTAAGTTACGTGAATCTCTTGAAGAGGTAGATCAGCAGGTAGTGGGATTTGTTGGTTTGGTATGGTCTACCCGGAGTAGAGAGTTAACGTTTCTGAAAGACTGTGTCTCGGTCATCCGCTTCTCAAACACCATGTAGTGCGAGAAATCTAACGGAGGCGATCGAGTCTTGTGGGGAAAAGTGCGCAAACCTCTGCAGAATGTACAACCTAATCATGGTTAGCCGTGTCCCCGGTTATGGACAATTCTTGAGTATCTAGTACTTGGGTTATCACATGTATCTCACCAGGTTTAATTAATACTGTTGGGTTGTTAATCACTTTAATTGGGATTGAGTTGGGGGTACCTTCTCAATGATGTTTCAACCACCATGATAGTTAAATAAAAATCTATTCCTTTATTGTAGGGAAAAATTGGCTTTTCGCAAAAACTATAACCATAGAGCTTTCCACCAGCCATATATGCATGTAGTGATAGCATTATTCTGTTTCTGCTCTACTGTGTTATATTGCCAGCATATTCCATGTGCTGACCTATTTTCGGGCTGCAACGTATTATGTTGCAGACTTTTCAGACGAGGAGTAAGGTTTGTTAGGTCATTGCCGTGCAGCTCAGCTATGCCGTTGGAGTTGATGGACTCACCTTATCTTCCAAGCCTTCCGCTGTTATCGCATTAGATGGCCTTAAGCCATATTATTGTAATAAATTCTCTTTTAGACTTTTCGATGTAATAAGTTTTTGATTGCTACTCTGTTATAAATCCTCGAGTACTGTGTGTGTCAGCATTACCGATCCAGGGATGACACTGAAGCACAGAGACTTGACCATCTGAGGTCGGGTCGCCACAAATGTCGAAAACATAGAAAAGGGATCACAAAGTGAGGACGAAGACGAGGAGCCCCGGCAGCCGAACACTGGAGGGCAGAAGAAATTTCCCCCCGAGTCAAAATGGTGAACATGATATACGCTACACACATCCCCAAAAGGGAGCGTAAGTGAGCACTAAGGGACGTCTACGCGGTAGAGCCAGTCGCGCCAAAATTCAATTCGTGGTCGTCATTCCGCATTACCTTCGATCATCAAGATCACCCAACTAGTATCCTGCATGGCGGTTCAGCCGCACTAGTCCTCGACCCAATCATCGACGGATTTCACCTAACACGAGTCCTAATGGACGGTGGTAGCAGCCTCAACCTGCTCTATCGGGATACAGTGCGGAAGATGGGTATTAATCCATCACGAATCAAACCAACAAAGACTACCTTTAAAGTAGTCATACCAGGCATAGAGGCCCGATGTATGGGCTCAATCACGCTGGAGGTGGTCTTTGGTTCTCCGGACAAGTTCCGAAGCAAAGAGTTAATCTTCGATATCATCCCCTTCCGCAGCGGCTACCACACACTGCTTGGATGAACCGTGTTTGCTAGATTCAACGCAGTGCCACACTATGCTTATCTCAAGCTCAAGATGCCCGGTCCACGCGGTGTTGAACGCTCCCTCCGAACAGAGGAGCACACTGCCGCCCTAGCAGCAGAGGTACAAAGCGGCCTTCTCAAGCAGCATCATAGCCTAGCTGCCAAGCCCCTGGACGTCATTAAAAGGGTCCGGACCACACTGCAACAGGACAGCATGGCTCGTCAAGAGCTCGATTAGCAATTCGGCCTCTGTCCCAGTCCGGATGAGGTAGTGGCATTCATACCACGCGTCCATAACTACGCACTCAAAATTCCATGGGCATCGACGAAGGCACAAGCTATCCCGGGATCCAAGGTTCGGCTAGACCGATCCCAGACACACATATAACTTTACTATCTCCTTTTCCCTTGTTGCAGGCTTCTCCTATGGGGGCCTCCTTCAAACGGCTTGACTAATGACCCCGTCAAAGGACAAACACACCGGATTGACATGGAGCACATGCGTACATGGGAATCCCTAGAGGCTAACCGTTTTCAGGACCCACGTGCAGCTCGCCTTCAGGTATGGCATGTAAAATAGATGGTTTCGTACTGCATCATTTTGTACCAATGTGCTTGGACACATTAACTCAACTATAATGGAAACAGTTCATGATCAAAGTTCAAGGGCTCCAGATCCTATCTCTGTTCTCCCTCTATTTTCCTTTATATTACTTATTTCCTAGCAACCGTACACTCTGGTATGGTTCATATTTGCCAGGGGCTCCCCATCGCCCCACCATATGGCAACAAAGTCCGAACAATCCTTAAAGATAAGTTCGGCACCCCGAATTTAGCATTATACGCATTGGCTCTAAATCATGTCTTTGGTCAATAGTTGGGTTGCCCAGCTCCTGTGCTTGCTACCCTATGTTTCGCTAAATCGGCTAGGGTAGTAAAGGGAGAACTACTGCGATTGTGCCCTGGCCTTGACCAGATGAGCACCTCAGTAGAGAAAGCCGAAAACTGACTGTCATGATATGGCGAGAACTGGTTAGCTATTCGAGGGTTACAAATCGTTGGAGATTTTTTCTGCATTATGCGAAAGATCGGCACTTCCCGATCACATGCTAACAGCACCCTGGCTTGAACCAAGGGCTGCGCCCTGATGACCCACAAGTATAGGGGATCTATCGTAGTCCTTTCGATAAGTAAGAGTGTCGAACCCAACGAGGAGCAGAAGGAAATGATAAGCAGTTTTTAGCAAGGTATTCTCTGCAAGTACTGAAATAAGTGGTAACAGATAGTTTTGTGATAAGATAGATTGTAACGAGCAACAAGTAACAAAAGTAAATAAAGTGCAGCAAGGTGGCCCAATCCTTTTGTAGCAAAGGACAAGCCGGAACAAACTCTTGTAATAGGAAAAGCGCTCCCGAGAACACATGGGAATATCGTCAAGCTAGTTTTCATCACGTTCATATGATTCGCATTCGATAGTTTGATAATTTGATATGTGGGTGGACCGGTGCTTGGGTGATGTTCTTACTTGAACAAGCATCCCACTTATGATTAACCTCTATTGCAAGCATCTGCAACTACAACAAAAGTATTAAGGTAAACCTAACCATAGCATGAAACATATGGATCCAAATCAGCCCCTTATGAAGCAACGCATAAATTAGGGTTTAAGCTTCTGTCACTCTAGCAACCCATCATCTACTTATTACTTCCCAATGCCTTCCTCTAGGCCCAAATAATGGTGAAGTGTTATGTAGTCGACGTTCACATAACACCACTAGAGGCTAGACAACATACATCTTATCAAAATATCAAACGAATACCAAATTCACACGACTACTCATAGCAAGACTTCTCCCTTGTCCTCAGGAACGAACGTAATTACTCACAAAGCATATTCATGTTCATAATCAGAGGGGTAATAATATGCATATAGGATATGAACATATGATCTTCCACCAAATAAACCAACTAGCATCAACTACAAGGAGTAATCAACACTACTAGCAACCTACTAGCACCAATCCCGGACTTTGAGACAAGAATTGGATACAAGAGATGAACCAAGGTTTGGAGATGAGATGGTGCTGGTGAAGATGTTGATGAAGATTGCCCTCTCCCGATGAGAGGAGCGTTGGTGATGACGATGGTGATGATTTCCCCCTCCGGGAGGGAAGTTTCCCCGGCAGAATAGCTCTGCCGGAGCTCTAGATTGGATCCGCCAAGTTCTGCCTCGTGGTGGCGGAGTCTCGTCCTGAAAAGTTCCTCCTTATTTTTTCTCATCGAAAGACCTCATATAGGAGAAGATAGGCGTCGGAGAGCCACCAGGGGGCCCACGAGGTAGGGGGCGCGCCCTAGGGGGGGCGCCCCCACCCTCGTGAGCAGGGTGTGGGCCCCCTGGCCTTCATCTTTGGCGTGGATTTTTCTTTATTTCTTTTAAGACGTTCCGTGGAGTTTCAAGACTTTTGGAGTTGCGCAGAATAGGTCTCTAATATTTGCTCCTTTTCCAGACCAGAATTCCAGCTGCCGGCATTCTCCCTCCTTATGTAAACCTTGTAAAATAAGAGAGAATAGTCATAAGTATTGTGACATAAAGTGAAATAACAGTCCATAATGCAATAAATATCGATATAAAAGCATGATGCAAAATGGACGTATCGCGCCCATGCTTTATTATAAAACTCCTATGGCTAAGTGAGGGCGTTTAAGCTGTATAGTCTGATTGCCTTGTTTGTTGCGCTTGACAACTCCTTCAAGGACCATACAATTGGATCAAGATTGTCTAGATTCCATCCCGAACACCTCCGTACTACCTACGAGAGGGCAGAAGCCGACGACTGGCCAACCCTCATATTACATACAACACGGCCACACAGGAGGAAACAATTAAATCATAACAAAATTACATCACAAAACATGCTTTGTTTTTCATAATACAAGGCAATGGCAACATGAATGCATTAATTCAAACACAATGTCCTGCGAACATTGTGCCGCCGCAAGGCGAGACCCCTCCAGGACATTCGCAAAATACCGTTCAGGTGTGCGGTGCTCCTTGCCCTCCGGTGGCCCTCTGATCACCTTGACGGCGTCCATCTTCGCCCACCACATCTTGCAACGGGCGAAGGCCATGTGTGCACCTTCAATGCAGGCCGAGCGCTTGACGACGTCCAGCCAAGGATAGGCGTTCACCATCCGCCTCACAAGCTTGAAGTAGCTGCTCAGCATAGCTTCGGCTGGCCATAGCCGGATTATCAAATCCTTCATGGCTAGTTTGACCACCCTATGCAGCTCCACCAGCTGCTTCAGCTGATCGGTGAAGGACACGGGATGCTCCAGCGCCGCATATTGCGACCAGAACAGCTTCTCCGTAGAACCCTCTCCTTCGGCTCGATAGAACTCCATGGCGTCTGATACACTGCGTGGTAAATCCGCAAAAGCTCCTGGGGAACTCCGAACCTGGGTTAGTAAAAGGTACTGCTTCTCTACATACTTGCTTTGCATCTTAAATGCCTTACCCGTCATGATCTTCTTGGCCTCCTGGATCTCCTAGAGGGCGGCCTGGGCCTCATTCCGTGCGGTCTCCGCGCTCTGACGAGCCTTGGCGATTTCGGCCCCTTGAACCGACTCATCATGCTCCAAGGCTTCGCATTTTTTCACCACATCCTGGAGCTCATGCTGGACTTCTTTGACCCGGGCCTTGAGCTTCTTACGGGCGGCTTGCTACTGGACAACCTTCTCCTCGGCCTCGCCCAGGGCCTTCTTCAGGGCCTCGACCTCGGTCGCGGCTCCTGCACATATTACGACACTATGATCAATATACAGCGCCTACTCCTTCTGAACACCCAGCAAGTCGTCACTCACCTTGCTTCTCCTGGAGCCGAACCTTAACCTCGGCGAGCTCGTTGTCGGTCCACTCCAGCCTCTGCCTTAGTTCAGGGAGTTTGGCAGCATGCGAGGTTGCGGCCAATAGCGACGCCTTCTTATTCATACATATTACATTAGTCTCCTATAACAAAAGATTGATCCTCTGTCCGGTTCTTCTTGCCGAACACCGGAAAATGTCTCAGGGGCTACTGCCTACATAGGTTTTTTTCTCTTTCTTACCTCGAAACCCGTCAACAGGCTGCTGCAGGCTTCATTTAGTCCACTCTTGGCGGACTGCACCTTCTCGATCACCACACCCATAAGGACACAGTGTTCGTCCATGACGGAGGCGCCTCGAAGCGCCTCCATCAAGTTATTCGGCGCCCCTGGATGGACAGGGGCCACCGGTGGTAGCGGCTCACCCCCTCCTTCAAAGGGGGCTGCTCACCCGACTCCGGATCCATATGGGTCTCCAGAATCGTATTCGGCTGAGGGCCGAACTGAATGCGGCCCTCTTTGCCAATCTCCATGGGGATCGGTTCCCCCATGTGTCCGGCAGTGGAGGTCTCGCCTTGTGGCGTCTCCCAGACAGCATCCTGGGCTCCTCCACGGTTCGGAGCAGTCCACCGGGATAACAATTCGGTGTCGTCCCTGGCCCCGAGGGAATAGGCAGGCGGTGGCGACATGCTCGCCATCTCTGACGAAGCCAACGAACCTCCAGATGAGGATCGCTGGATAAGGTTGCGGGCCAGACTGCAATAGCACAATTAACTATGTCAAGATAAATGAAGAGAAAGGGCCAGATGCGTGCATGAGCAAGCCATGTCACTTACAATGCGGCCTGGGGCTTAGTGCGGTGGGCGTCTTTCCGGACTGCTCTCAACGTCCCACGCGGTGTTGACCGCTGGGACGCTCTTCCCCTTCTTGGGCATTTCCGCCTCCGGATGCGCCAAAGCCTCCCTCTTCTTCTTCCTCTCCTCAGGAGGAGGGTTGTTTTCCTCCTCCTCCTCCTCCTCCTCTTCCTTGCCATTGTCCTTAGGGACAGAGAATGAGCTTCGTCATCTTCGAACGTCATGTCCGAAGTGCCCTTGTGACGGGGGTCACTCTTGGCCCCCTTGGCCTTCTTCTTGGCCTTCTTCTCCGGCGCCTTATAAGGCGCCGACACCAGCATCTTCGCTAGACGCGGGATGCCCGGTTCTTCAGGTAGCGGAGCCGGACACTGGATCCGCTTCGCCCTCTCCATCCAGCCCTGGAAATGCAATGATAAGCTCATATGTCATCCTTGAAAACGATTAAGTTGGGGATACATCAAAAAATAACATACCTCGCTGGCAAGGTGTTTACAATCGTGACCACGGTCTGAATCCGTGGTCGGTGGTTTCTCGTTGCCCTTAAAGAGCAACTTCCATGCACCTTCGTGAGTAGTCTCTAAGAGCCTCACCAGGGTCTGATGCTTCTTCGGGTCGAAATCCCACAGAGGACGGCTTTGGCGCTGGCACGGAAGGATCCGACAAACTAGCATCACCTGGATCACATCAACGAGCTTGACTTTCTTGGTTACCATGCTTTGAATGCGCGTCTGCAACGCTATCACCTCATCAGGGGAACCCCAGTCCGGACTCTTCTCGACCCAGGAGGCGAGTCGCATGGGAGTGCCGGAGCGTAATTCGGCAGCTACGGCCCAGGTGGTGCCGCGAGGTTCTGTGATGTAGAACCACTGCTTCTGCCACTCCTCTACCATGTCCACAAAAGTGCCTTTGGGCCATGAGACGTTGGACAGCTTGCTCACCATGGCTCCTCCGCACTCCACATGCTGGCCATCCACCACCTTCGGCTTTACGTTGAAGACTTGGAGCCACAGCCCGAAGTGGGGTTGGATGCAGAGGAAGGCCTCACACACGACGATAAACACCGAGATGTTGAGGAAGGAATTTGGGGACAGATCATGGAAATCTATCCCGTAATAATACATCAGCCCGCGGATGAAAGGGTGGAGTGGAAACCCTAGCCCACGGAGGAAATGGGGGATGAACACTACCCTCTCGGTGTGCTTCGGCGTGGGGATGACTTGTCCCTCGGTTGGCAGGCGGTGAGCTATCTCCTTCGCCAAATATCCGGCCGCCTGAAGTTTAGTAATGTCCTCCTCCTTGACGGAGGAGACCATCCACTTGCCCTGGCCTCCGGATCCGGACATGGTTGCTTGAGTGGAAAGGAGATGAGAACTTGGGCGCTGGAGCTCGAGATCGGAAAGGCGGAGACAAAGAGAGGGCATGAGAGAGGAAGAGGGAATCCTTATCCCCTTATAAAGGCAACGAATATTAAATGCCTCCTCACTCGCCTAAAGATTCGCCTATTCCCAAGGGCTATGTAAACGGCACGGTAGGGTTACCCATGCCCGCATTAATGAGAATCCCGTGATAAGGGGACACGATCTCTACTTTGACAAGACGTGCCAATAGCAACCGCATCTCGGGGCGTGGGGCGTCCAAACATGAAAGCGGTTTGGAATTATGGATGCTCCGGATATTATCATCGCATCTGAAGACTATCTTGAAGTTTGGATAGAAGGGAACCCGCCTTGCAATGGCGAAGACAATCCGCGTGCCGGACTCCTCATAACTGAAGCCAGGTTCAGGTGCTACTGAGGGAGTCCTGGACTAAGGGGTCCTCGGGCATCCATCCTGTTATCCATGGGCCAGACTGATGGGCTGTGAAGACATGAAGGCCGAAGACTATACATGTGTCCGGATTGGACTCTCCTTGGCGTGGAAGGCAAGCTTGGCGACCAACTATGAAGATTCCTTCTGATGTAACTGACTCTATGTAAACCCTAGACCCCCTCGGTGTCTATATAAACCGAAGGGGTTAGTCCGAAAAGTATATACTCATTACCATAGTCATACAGGCTAGGCTTCTAGGGTTTAGCCATTACGATCTCGTGGTAGATCAACTCTTGTAACACTCCTATTCATCAATATCAAGCAGGACGTAGGGTATTACCTCCATAGAGAGGGCCCGAACCTGGGTAAACATTGTGTCCCATGTCTCCTGTTACCATCGATCCTAGACGCACAGTTCGGGACCCCCTACCCGAGATCCGCCGGTTTTGACACTGACACCCCCTTTCCTCCCTTCTTCCCTCTCCTTCCATCTCTCCTAATGCCAACAAAGGGAAGGCGGAAACCTACTCCCGGTGGGAGTAGGACTCCTTGGGAGGCGCCTAGAGAGGCCGGCCCCCTCCCCCTCCTCCACTCCTTTATATACTGGGAGGGGGGCACCCCATAGACACACAAGTTGATCACTGATCTTTTTGCCATGTGCGGTGCTCCCCTCCACCATAATCCACCTCGATAATATCGTAGTGTTGCTTAGGCGAAGCCCTGTTCCGGTAGCAACATCATCACCGTCATCATGTCGTCGTGCTGACGAAACTCTTTGTCGGTGCCAAAACTGGCGGATCTCGGGTAGGGGGTCCCGAACTGTGTGTCTAAGGCGGATGGTAACAGGAGGCGAGGGACACGATGTTTACCCAGGTTCGGGCCCTCTTGATGGACGTAATACCCTACGTCCTGCTTGATTGATCTTGATGATATGAGTATTACAAGAGTTGATCTACCACAAGATCGTAGAGGCTAAACCCTAGAAGCTAGCCTATGGTATGATTGTTGTTCTACAGACTAAACCCTCCGGTTTATATAGACAGCGGAGGGGCTAGGGTTACACAGAGTCAGTGTCACATCCCTAGCTAGTCACTACAAGTCCTTGCATCAATCATCTTGCATCATGTTTAAATTCATGAAAGTTGAATTGGGGAAAGTGGAAAGCCTCAGAAATCATTTCAAAAAAATGATCACCATTAATAAATTGCTTCAAATAAACCCAACAAAAAGTTCCTGTTCATTTCTGAAAATATTGGCAAGAGGTAAAATTCAAACCAATATTTTTCGAATCTTAGAAATACTTATTTTGGGACTTTGAATTAAATGAGTAAATATTTGAATTGGAGTTATATTTACTTTACATTAACTATAAGTCCAGAAATTTTGAAACTCCATGTGTGACTTTGGTTTTGTCCATTTGATCCACATGCAAATTTTCAGAAGCTTGTAAATTGATTTGGTACTTAAATCAAATCAAAACAAACAATAGAAAATTAGAAAACAGAAACAAACTAGCAGAGAGAGAACCCACCTGGGCCTTACCTGTAGCCGGCCTAGCTAGCTGCCAAGCCCACCAGGGGCAGGGGCGTCTTCCTCCCCGCGCCAGTAGGACGCCGCGTGCATGGTCGCCGCACGCCGGCACGCTCCGAGCCACCTCCTGCTTCCGCCGACGATGTTGGCTGCCTGGAGACGCCACGCAACCCCCCGACCCCTCTAGTCTATCCACTCCTCCTCTCCCCTCTTCTGCTCTCTCCCCGCAGCGCACCTGAGCGCGCTCGTCGCCGCCGCTTGCTGCTGCCACGGCCACAGTCATCTCCTCGCCTCACCATCGTGTCCTAGAGCTCTGCCATCATCGCCTACGCCTCCCCTACGACTCACGTGCCACCGGACGCCCCCGAACGATCTCACCGAGCTCGTCTTCAAACTCCCGATGCCGGAGATCCCCTCGCCGCCCTGCTTTGCTCCGGTTCCTCCCCGGGGCTGTCGTCTGCGTTGGCGTGACCGCTGTGAGCCACTGACCCTTTTCCCCCTCCCTCCGTTCACGCTCTCGTGCACCGTACGCGCCGCCTCAAGGTCGCCCGCACGCACCGCCGCCTGTGCTCGCCGCCGACGTGTCTCCGGCCATCTAATGGTCCGGCCGTCATGCCCAGTGTCCTTCCCGCGCCGTGTAGAGCACGTAGGTGCCACGCACGAGCTACCACAGCCGTCACAGCGACGACCCCGAGCTTACCCGAGCTCCGGCAGCCGCGAAGGTCATCGTCGGCGACTACTCCGGCCACCCCAGGCCCAACCACCACCACTACTCGATGCGGACGTGCGTCTGCATCACATAGATGCCCTCCGCTGGCCATTTGGTCATTGGAGACGCAAACCCGAGGCTCGCCACCGCGACTGGCCTCGCCGGCGTCAAGTCGCCGGTGGGGTTGACCCACTTTGACCACGACTGCCCCCCCCCCTTGTGTCGATGACATGTGGGGCCGGCCTCTGAGTAGACTTAGTTTAGGTTTTAATTAGTCCTAATTACCACTGTTGGAGGTTAATCACCTTGCTCACTAACTCTGTATCACTGACATGTGGGGCCATGCCCTAATTAAGTTAGGTTAGTATTTAACATAGCACTAACTAACAGAGTTAGTTTGTTGTGTCACTAACCTATGGGTCCCATAGGTCAGGGTTGACCTGGCTGACTCCATTGACCTGATGACCTTAGCCTGACGTCATGCTGATGCAGTATATGTTTCTGGGATTTTAAATAAATCAGAAATGATTTATTTATTTTCAGAAAATACCCTAAACTTCTAAAAATCATAGAAAATAAACTGTAACTCCAAATGAAATAAGTTATATATGAAAAATTATCAGAAAAATATGAAGAATCTGTTTATGCCATGATCATGCATGTTTGAACAAGTTAACCTCACTGAATAGGACAAATGATGATTAGGGCAATTTATGAAATAACATTTGGAGTTGGAATTTGATCTTTTTTGAGTTCCACTTCAATTAAATTGGCTAGATATTGCATTAGGTCAATTCAGTACCTTAATATGTCATATCATTCATTCACTTGTGCATTGCATTAATTGAATGTTGTTTATGTTCCCTTGCCGGTAATTGTCCCCTCTCAGTAGACGTGTTTCGACGACGAGTTCGATGACACCGATGAAGAGTTATACTATCTTCAGAAGTGACTGGCAAGCAAAACCCCCTTGTTCATTCTGATACAATCCCACTCTCTCGCTCCTGCTCTCTTTTACTGCATTAGGACAACAACGATTCAACTGTTACATGCTGTGGTAGTTGAACCCCTTTCCTCTGCATGACCTGTCGTTGCCATAGTAAATAGATGAAACCCACTAGCATGAGTAGGAGTTGTTTGAGCCCTGATGTGCCTACTCATTCATGTTTGCTTGTCATGCCTACTATTGCTTAGAGTTGTGTCAGGTCTGATTCATCGGGGATGAATTAGAAAGTTGTGAACATGTCCTAATGTGTGTGGGCTAAGTGTGTTGAACACAATTTGGTAAAGGTATCGATGAGAGGCCATGTAGGAGTACATGGTGGGTTGTTTCATTGGAACCGTCCTTAAGCACCGAGATCTGTATGTGTGATTTAAGAACCAGTTACTACCATGCATTGGGATCCCTAATTGACCCTCTCGGCTTCTTAACCACCATAGTCCATTGTCCAGGAGTTGCCACTAGTTTCTGGTGTTTGTAGGATATGTGTTGGCGGCCGGGCGTAGCGCTGACCCTAGGGGTGGGCTATGATGCGGTAGATACACCGTGGCCGGGCATGCCGGGCGCCCGTTTGGTGTCTCGGAACCATGTACACATCATTCGGGGCCGTATGTGGAAACCTCGGTCGGACTCCCTGTGGATGGAACCTAGATAGGCGATAAACCTAGACTAGAGACTTGAGTGTTTAGGTAGGCCGTGGCCGACACCCTCGTTGGGCTTCCGCTTGAAGGTTGCCGAGTACATGTCGTGTAAACGATGGTAAGTGGTGAGAGCGTGTATGAAGAAGTACACCCCTGCAGGGTTAACATCATCTATTCGAATAGCCGCGCCCGCGGTAAAGGACTACTTGGTTGCCTATATAGTTCATAGACAAGTGAAAGTGCATACTCTAAAATGCGCAAGATAAGCGTGAGTGCTATGGATGGCGTTCTCGTAGGGAGATGGGAGCGGATCCATAGTGGTGTATTGATATGGTGAATATGTGGACTCGTGTGCGCCACCTCAAAAGAGTTGCTTGTAGTCATAGTTCAGGTTAGTCACTGAGTCAAAGCTGGCTTGCTGCAGTTAAACTCCACTACCCCTTTGTTGATACCGATGCATATGTAGTTAGTTCTGATGTAAGTATTGCTGGGTACATTTTTACTCATGTTTGCTTAATTTATGTTTTTGCAGAGAGAGTAGTTCCACGTGGACTTTGACGTTTAGCTTGTTACCTCAGCTACGATCTTGTGCCCTCGGCAGGATCTGGTAGATAGTCAGGCTTCTCAGCCTTTTTCATTTGTAGATGTTTGTACTCAGACATGTTAAGCTTCCGCATGTGCTTTGTCTGGTATGCTCTGAATGTTGGGTCATGAGACCCATGTTTGTAATATCTGGCTCTTCGGAGCGTAATGAATAAATACTTTGAGTCGTAGAGTTTTGTTGTGATGCCATGTTGTATTTGCACATATCGAGCATATTGTGTGTATGTTATTGAAATGCTTGGTATGTGTGGGATCCGACAATCTAGTTGTTTATCCTTGGTAGCCTCTCTTATGGGGAAATGTACTCTGGTGTTTCCACTGAGCCTTGGTAGTCTGCTACAGCCCGGTTTACTGGAGTCCTGCTAGCCCAGTACTACTGCTCAGGAACACTTAGACTGGCCGGCATGTGATTCACTTTGTTCCTATGTCTGTCCCTTCGGGGAAATGTCACGCGGTGACTTCCGGAGTCCTGCTAGCCTACTACAGCCCGGGTTCCCGGAGTCTTGTTAGCCCAGTTGCTACAGCCCAGATTCACACGCTGATGACCGACATGTTCGATGTTATTTCATGTATGCATGTCCCCGTAAGTTAGTGCCACTTTGGGTTCATGTCACATCCCTAGCTTTACCCTGGCCTTGGACTAGCTTGGTTGCTGCATCATGTTTAAATTCAAATGAAATTTGAATTGAGGAATTTTCAAAGCCTCAGAATCCCTTAAAAAAATGATCAAGATAAAAATTGCTTCAAATAAGTCCAAGAAAATGTTCTTGTTATCCTCTGGAAATATTGGCAAGAGGTAAAATCCAAACCAATATTTTCGGTATCTCAGAAACATTTATTTTGGGTATTTGAATTAAATCAATAACTATTTGAATTGGACTTATATCTACTGTTAAATAAATATAGGTCCAATAATTCTGAAATATTTTTGTGGAGCATTGTTTTAATTCTTTTAGCTCCTAAACATATTGTCAGAAGCAAAATAAATTGAATTGGTTTCAAAACCAAATTCAAAACAAACCTGCAAAATAGAAAACAGAAGTAAAATAGAAATAAAAACCAGAGAGATAAAGACCCGTACCTGGCGCTCACCTCAGCCACCTGGCCCAACTCCAGCTGGCGGCCCAGCCCGCCACCGCTAACCCCCCCTGTCGTCTTCCTCCCCTCGCACCGAAGCAGCTCGGTGGCGAGCGCCGACGCGCGCACGGCCCCGCACGCCA
>NC_041384.1:465932685-465940523 GCF_002162155.2 Triticum dicoccoides
CGCTCGCCATAGCCACGGCCACCGACCACCACTCGCCTCGCCGACCAATCCAGAAGGACCGCAGCGTCGTCCTCGTCACCTATGCAGAGCCAAGCTACGCCGGACGCACTGCATCACCGCCTTCTTCATCGTCTTCAAGCTCCGGCCCCGAGATCGCCGGCGACCCCGCGCTCGCCTCGCAGCCTCCCCGAGCCCACTGACCACCCCTGCGGACTCGACGTGAGCTCCTCTTCGTTTCCCCTCCGTATTTTCGCTCAATTTCGTGTCGTATCCATCGTCTCCGCCGAGCCCGTGAGCCCATTGCCGCCGGCCACGAGGTCGCCGTGGCTAGAGCTCACGCGCGTCACGTCCAAGCACACCACCATGCTCAGCACCACGCCAGGATCCCAAAACCCTAGTCTATCGCTCCTGTGGCGCACCGTAGCCACCGCCCACGCCTCACCCGAACTCCGGCCGCCGCCGTCGTCATGATTGCCGTCGCCTCCGGCCACCCTAGCTCCTTCCGTTGGCCCTGTTAGATGCGCGCGGGCCTGGGCATCCCGTAGAGCCCCTCCACCGCTCTTTTGGTCATCGGAGGGCGAATCCCGACGCTCTCCGCCGTCCCTGGCCTCGCCGGCGACGAGCCTCGGGTCAACTCCGGCGAGTTTGACCCGGGCTTGACCCCCTCTCTCTCACTGACCTGCGGGCCCCGCCCGGCTAATTAGGTTAGGTTAGTTTAACTAAGCTAGGTTAGTTTAGTTAGACGCTGACACTCGGGACCCACCGGTCAGGGGTTGACCGAACCGTGCCACGTTGACCTGCTGACGTCATCATGACGTCAGTATGACGCAGTAATGCTTTCTGGATTTATTTATATTCAGAAAATGCCCTAAACTTCAATAAATCATAGAAAATTAACCGTAACTCCAAATTAAATAAATTATATATGAAAAATTATCAGAAAAATTCAAGGAATCCATCTGTACCATTTTCATGCATGTTAGAACAACTTATAGCTGCTGTTTAGCATAAATCAATTAAATGGCATTTGAATAATCACATATGGAGTTTAAATTTGAATCTTGTATTCAAACCAACTTCATTTAATCTGTTGCTAGTTGCATTAGCCCAAAACACATTCATTTTGCCATGTCATGATCATGCATCATATTGTGCATTGCATTGATTGTGTTCCCTTCTGTGTTGCCGGTATTTGTCCCCTCTCGATAGACGTGATACCGATGATGTGATCGTTGACACTGATGAAGACTCAATGTTATCTTCAGAAGTGCCAGGCAAGCAAAACCCCCTTGTTCATTCCGATAAAATCCCACTCTCTCGCTCCTGCTCTCTTTTACTGCATTAGGACAACAACGATTCATCTGTTACTTGCTGCGGTAGCTGAACCCCTTTATCCTCTGCATGACCTGTCATTGCCACAGTAAATAGATGAAACCCACTAGCATGAGTAGGAGTTGTTTGAGCCCTGATGTGCCTACTCATTCATGCTTGTTTGTCATGCCTGCTACTACTTAGAGTTGAGTTAGGTTTGATTCATCCGGGATGAATCAGAGGTGTGTGAACATATCCTACTGTGTGTGAGCTAAGTGTGTGAACACGATTTGGTAAAGGTAGCGGTGAGAGGCCATGTAGGAGTACATGGTGGGTTGTCTCATTGCAGCCGTCCTCAGGAACTGAGTTCTGTGTTTGTGATCCATGATTCAGTTACTACCATACATTGGGCCCTGAAATATGACCCCGCTCGACTTCTTATTCACCCTTGTCCTCTTTCCAGGAGTTGCAAGTAGTTTCTGGTGTTTGTAGCTTACTGGAGGCCGTGGACAGCGCTGAGCGTAGGGGTGGGCTGTGATGCGGTAGGTACGTGGCACGGTGTACCGGATGCCCGTTTGGTATCTCGGGAACCCTGTTCACATCGTTTGGGGCTGTGAGCGAAACTCCGGCCGGATCTCCTCATGGATGGAACCCGAATAGGCGATAAACCTGGACTAGAGACTTGAGTGTTTAGGTAGGTCGTGGTCTACACCCACGTCGGCTTTCGCTTGAAGTCTGCCGAGCACATGTCGTGTGCAGACGCTAAGTGGTGGAAACATGTATGAAGAAGTACACCCCTGTAGGGTTAACATCATCTATTCGAATAGCCGTGTCCGCGGAAAAGGACTTCTGGGTTGCTTATATCAGTTCATAGACAAGTGAAAGTGGATACCCTAAAATACGCAAGATAAGCGTGAGTGCTATGGATGGCGTTCTCGTAGGGAGACGGGAGCGGATCCATAGTGGTGTATTGATATGGTGAAAATGTGGACTCGTGTGCGCCACCTCAAAAGAGTTACTTGCAGTCGTAGTTTAGGATAGCCACCGAGTCAAAGCTGGCTTGCTGCAGTTAAACCCCACCACCCCTTTGTTGATAATGATGCATATGTAGATAGTTCTGATGTAAGTCTTGCTGAGTACATTTGTACTCACGTTTGCCTATTTTATGTTTTTGCAGAGAGACTTCGGTCTCGCTAGTAGTTTCACGTGGACTTCGATGTTTAGCTTGATACCTCAGCTACGATCTTGTGCCCTCGGCAGGATCTGATAGATAGTCGGGCTTCTCAGCCTTTTTCATTTATAGATGTCTGTACTCAGACATGATAGCTTCCGCTTGTGCTTTGATTTGTATGCTCTGAATGTTGGGTCATGAGACCCATGTTTGTAATGTCTCGCTCCTCGGAGCCTATTGAATAAACTACTTGAGTCGTAGAGTCATTTTGTGATGCCATGTTGTATTTGCACATATCGAGCATATTGTGTGTATGTTATTGAAATGCTTGGTATGTGTGGGATCTGACCATCTAGTTGTTTATCTTTAGTAGCCTCTCTTACGGGGAAATGTCTCCTAGTGTTTCACTGAGCCATGGTAGCTTGCTACTGCTCCGGAACACTTAGGCTGGCCGGCATGTGTCCTTCTTCGTTCCTGTGTCTGTCCCTTCGGGGAAATGTCACGCGATGAATACCAGAGTCCTGTTAGCCCGCTACAGCCCTGTTCACCGGAGTCCTGCTAGCCCAGTGCTACAGCCTGGATTCACTCACTGATGACCGACACGTTCGATGCTGGGTCATGGATGCCTGTCCCCGTAAGTCTGTGCCACTTTGGGTTTACGACTAGCCATGTCAGCCCGGGCTCCTTATCATATGGATGCTAGCGACACCGTCATATACGTGTGCCAAAAGACGCAAACGGTCCCGGGCAAAGGTAAGGCGACACCCGTGGGAATACCGTGCGTGAGGCCGCAAAGTGATATGGGGTGTTACATGCTAGATCGATGTGGCATTGAGCCGGGGTCCTGACAGCGTTGGTATCAGAGCTTGACTGCCTGTAGGATTACCAAGCCAAACTGGTCGATGTTGAGTCTAGAAATTCCTTAGTTATATAAGGGAATTGATTGTGGGATGGAACGTAAGGCTCTTTTTACTCCTTATACCTCATGCCTTCTGATCTGAGTCATCTTATCTTTCCTGCGGGGATTAAGAACTAGGCTATCTCTTCTTTCTATCAGGATCACGTGTTACTAATCCGTAGACTTATAGATTGTTGGACTTAAGCCTCAGTTCAGCTTCTACTACCTCTGTATGTTAATTGTTGATCTCGAAACCGTGATATTGTGCTTCTGAGTGGTTATGCCACCATTTTGTGAATGTCTCAAATCTTTTCTGAGCAATTACAGCCGTTATGCTGTCCGAGTCATTCCAGGTTTCTAAATAGTCTGATGCATTTGCAAAATCCCTTCCCTCTGGTTTCGATGTTCCTTTATGCCAGCTCAATCACACTAATGGTTAAGTTGAGGTATTCTATTGCCTTGACATTTATGTTGGAGTTACTATTATGACCCTAGGTATTTAGGGAGTCATCTAGTAATTTAGCCATGATTTGTGTTCCCAGTGTGATGATTCTGGCCATCATTCTCGAAAGCATCCCGTGATGCTACTTAGTAGTAGGTATTCTACTTCTTGGGTTTTGAACCCGAGATTCACTCTACTTACCTCATGTTGATAGTGTTTGCTAGTTCCTTTAGGATATTAGTAACTTTGCGATAGTCCTCGAGGTTCGTGGTATATCCTTCTTCCAATTACCATGAACCATTCTTGGCAGGAGTTCTTCTGAACCAAAAGATGACAACAAGAGTGCTCTTGATGAGTTCTCCATTATATATTGTGGCTCTGCCAGTTCTACCTTTCCGCATGGATTGTCCGGAAGAAATATGTTGAATTCGTTCGACATGCCAAACCATGCATCCACAACTCAGAAAATCGTGTGTTCCTTTGAGTTGTCCCTCTTTAGTTGTCTACTGACCTTCGTCTATCAATTGATAGTCAAGAGTATGCGTGCGTTCGTTTATCGATGCCTATTACTCTTGTGGTCCGTCAAGCCATTCTGTCCTGAATGACTTGGAGAAACAAACTCCAGTAGATCAAGTTACAATCCAGCTTTTGGTTTTGTTCTACCTTGAAGTATTACCTTCTTTATGACAGGAATCTCATGAGAATTGCACCACCTTTTGTGAATTCTTGATGTAGTGATACTTCTCGCCATCATTATTCATCCCTCGGTTCCGTGTTGTCGCAACCGGAATGCCGACAAGTGAATCGTGATGTGTGAATTCAATACTCCTAGCAACCTTGTTGCTTGGTAGTTAATGGACAATAATTTCATTCTTAGCGTGTTGGTTTTGAATCATCATTCTAAGGTTGATCATGCTACCTAGTCCTTATTTCCTGATGCACTCTTTGATTAATGAGTTAGGATTTTGTCAAGTCCTCGCTCATTTGATCATATCATCTTGCCCTGAAAAGCAAGATTGTTCTCGAGCTTAGTAACATATAGGTGGTTCGTGATTTCCGAAGATCTTCTCGGAAGTATTACCAGGTTGTCACCTGACCGCTATGTTGAGCTCGTGATCAAGTTGGTTTCTTGTGAACCACCTTCTCTCCAAGAATCGGTGTTAGATATCCCTGAGCTAGTTGGTTAAGCTAAACGACAACTTGGAGGGTTGGAAGATAAAAGCTTGCCTGACTTAGTTCGTTCCAAAGGGATATTCTTGTGTAGTGTGTGTTGAAGAAAGATGATATCTTCATCGATTGGTCCCTGTGATCAGTTGCTGGACCTATCGTCTTATCAATCCTTTGATTTGAGTGTGGGCTATCGTCAAATCAAGTCAGAACCAACGATGTTCGTAATGTTGTCTTCCTCGTGGTTGATCCCTCGAGCATACACCATTATATCTTTTGGGTCTGACCAATGCTATCACCGTGTTCACACGATGGTGGAAGTCCAGTGATATGGAAATTCCGATGAGTTGTTGTTGAGTCCATTGACAACATCCTTATCTCCTCCATGATGTTGTTGAACATTAAGTTAGTGTTGGAAACTTTTGAAAGCATTTTCTTCATGCTAGCTCATGAAGTACTTGTTGATGAAAGGAGTGACTTCCTTTGATTCACGTGCATTTTGATGTAAGTTGCCGTCGTGAATTCGAGAAGGTTTGTTTTTTTTCTCCTTTGGAATCATCCCAAGTCGGTCATGCACGTGCGAAGAATTCTGTGGTCTGTTAGACTGATCATCTTCATTCCATATGTATATCCTAGCACACCAAGCCACTGATTGACTTGTTCAAGGAAAAGAAGTCTATGCTTGGGATCTAATCCATGGACTTGTGTAAAGACTTCGATATCCTCGATGATGGCTCCCAACCAGAACTCGGTAGTGTTTTATTGTAAGACTACCATGTGGGCATGCTTGTCTGGAACAACGTGTTCACATGTTTGTAGCAGAACCAGCTCATGTTTTGGAGCTTGCTATCGTAGTTCATTTCCTGAGAATCTCGCAACGTCATCTCGTCGATTTGTGTTGCAAACTTTCATTTTTCTTCCTAGACTCGATGAGTCTGGAATATTCTGACACCAACCAGATCTGAGTCTCAGGCAGATATGATGGTTGGAATATTTCCCAAGAACTATAATATTGGTCCCTCGATAATCGGTAAAGTGGATGTCGTGGCCAACACACCCCGCCGGAAGACCTATTATTGTAGTATCTTGATTGAAGAAGTTGGCCACCTCCCCATAAGGACTTCGTAGGATTTACTCCCTAGCTGTGCCTTATGATTTTTGTGTTCCGAAGTCCGACCTTTACTTGATGTTCTAGATACCAGACCATTTCAATGAATGGGATACGCTAGTACATCAAGGAGAACATTAGAAGCGGAGTGCTAAATGCCTCTCGGTCGATCATCCAGATTTTGTCCCCTTGGTCTCGCTAAGGGAAATCTGAGAAAGTGTTATCTTCCTTTGCATCTGCATCCTCCACCAATATCCATCATGGTAGTATGTTGTGTTGTCAGCATCCTTGACACGGATGTTGGTAAAACCCTGATGGATATGGAAATGCTCAAGTTCTTGACAGCACGCACAAGCGCTACGTGTTATCATCGGCACTAACTGGATTTGCTCTCAGTTTCCTCGGCAATGCTATGACCTACTCAAACAGTGAATTCACTCTCTATTGTTGGGTTCTTCCCCAGTTACCAGAATCATTCCCAGCATTTGCATTTTGTTCCCAGCCTGCACCGCCAATGTGCCATTCTACCATGGGTCTCTTCCATTTCCGATGATAAGCAAATTCATCCATTACGTTGTCTTCAACAAGGTAATCCACATCATCCAAGTCCGAGTATGCCATTCTACCGACCCCCTCCAAACGATCGCTCGAGAATTGTCTTAGGCTGGTTTAAAGAGTTTCAATGATCTCTGAATCAAAAGTAATTCTTTTTGCCACTTAAGGGGATATATCTACGAGTCACCATTCCTAAGATGCCTCGTTGTGGTATCGTGGCAACTCAACTCCTCGCTACGTTGACAATCGATTACCACCTTCTTAAGTGTGGAATTGTTGTCCACCTAATGAACCTTCGTCATCCGTTTCTTTCCACCCCTCTTGAGGTGTATCTCGTGTCTCAACCCGAGAGATGGTCTTATGTCTCATTCCGTGAGTTGTTCGATCTTCGAGAAGATCGACCCTTCTAGAGTCTCCTTCTTCCCTCCATGTCATGTGACAGGATTTCTCAGAGCAAGACCTCGAGACAAAGATGGTGATCGAATCAACGTTCCTATGAAGTGCAACCTGGATCGTGAAGATTGTGCTAGTCTGCGTTACCCTTCACCTTACCCTACGCTTGAATCTCGAGACGAGATTCTTGTTTAGTGGGGGTGAGTTGTCACATCCCTAGCTTTACCCTGGCCTTGGACTAGCTTGGTTGCTGCATCATGTTTAAATTCAAATGAAATTTGAATTGAGGAATTTTCAAAGCCTCAGAATCCCTTAAAAAAATGATCAAGATAAAAATTGCTTCAAATAAGTCCAAGAAAATGTTCTTGTTATCCTCTGGAAATATTGGCAAGAGGTAAAATCCAAACCAATATTTTCGGTATCTCAGAAACATTTATTTTGGGTATTTGAATTAAATCAATAGCTATTTGAATTGGACTTATATCTACTGTTAAATAAATATAGGTCCAATAATTCTGAAATATTTTTGTGGAGCATTGTTTTAATTCTTTTAGCTCCTAAAAATATTGTCAGAAGCAAAATAAATTGAATTGGTTTCAAAACCAAATTCAAAACAAACCTGCAAAATAGAAAACAGAAGTAAAATAGAAATAAAAACCAGAGAGAGAAAGACCCGTACCTGGCGCTCACCTCAGCCACCTGGCCCAACTCCAGCTGGCGGCCCAGCCCGCCACCGCTAACCCCCCCCTGTGTCGTCTTCCTCCCCTCGCACCGAAGCAGCTCGGTGGCGAGC
>NC_041384.1:465941628-465965561 GCF_002162155.2 Triticum dicoccoides
TTGAATCTTGTATTCAAACCAACTTCATTTAATCTGTTGCTAGTTGCATTAGCCCAAAACACATTCATTTTGCCATGTCATGATCATGCATCATATTGTGCATTGCATTGATTGTGTTCCCTTCTGTGTTGCCGGTATTTGTCCCCTCTCGATAGACGTGATACCGATGATGTGATCGTTGACACTGATGAAGACTCAATGTTATCTTCAGAAGTGCCAGGCAAGCAAAACCCCCTTGTTCATTCCGATAAAATCCCACTCTCTCGCTCCTGCTCTCTTTTACTGCATTAGGACAACAACGATTCATCTGTTACTTGCTGCGGTAGCTGAACCCCTTTATCCTCTGCATGACCTGTCATTGCCACAGTAAATAGATGAAACCCACTAGCATGAGTAGGAGTTGTTTGAGCCCTGATGTGCCTACTCATTCATGCTTGTTTGTCATGCCTGCTACTACTTAGAGTTGAGTCAGGTCTGATTCATCCGGGATGAATCAGAGGTGTGTGAACATGTCCTACTGTGTGTGAGCTAAGTGTGTGAACACGATTTGGTAAAGGTAGCGGTGAGAGGCCATGTAGGAGTACATGGTGGGTTGTCTCATTGCAGCCGTCCTCAGGAACTGAGTTCTGTGTTTGTGATCCATGATTCAGTTACTACCATACATTGGGCCCTGAAATATGACCCCGCTCGACTTCTTATTCACCCTTGTCCTCTGTCCAGGAGTTGCAAGTAGTTTCTGGTGTTTGTAGCTTACTGGAGGCCGTGGACAGCGCTGACCGTAGGGGTGGGCTGTGATGCGGTAGGTACGTGGCACGGTGTACCGGATGCCCGTTTGGTATCTCGGGAACCCTGTTCACATCTTTTGGGGCTGTGAGCGAAACTCCGGCCGGATCTCCTCATGGATGGAACCCGAATAGGCGATAAACCTGGACTAGAGACTTGAGTGTTTAGGTAGGTCGTGGTCTACACCCACGTCGGCTTTCGCTTGAAGTCTGCCGAGCACATGTCGTGTGCAGACGCTAAGTGGTGGAAACATGTATGAAGAAGTACACCCCTGCAGGGTTAACATCATCTATTCGAATAGCCGTGTCCGCGGAAAAGGACTTCTGGGTTGCTTATATCAGTTCATAGACAAGTGAAAGTGGATACCCTAAAATACGCAAGATAAGCGTGAGTGCTATGGATGGCGTTCTCGTAGGGAGACGGGAGCGGATCCATAGTGGTGTATTGATATGGTGAAAATGTGGACTCGTGTGCGCCACCTCAAAAGAGTTACTTGCAGTCGTAGTTTAGGATAGCCACCGAGTCAAAGCTGGCTTGCTGCAGTTAAACCCCACCACCCCTTTGTTGATAATGATGCATATGTAGATAGTTCTGATGTAAGTCTTGCTGGGTACATTTGTACTCACGTTTGCCTATTTTATGTTTTTGCAGAGAGACTTCGGTCTCGCTAGTAGTTTCACGTGGACTTCGACGTTTAGCTTGATACCTCAGCTACGATCTTGTGCCCTCGGCAGGATCTGATAGATAGTCGGGCTTCTCAGCCTTTTTCATTTATAGATGTCTGTACTCAGACATGATAGCTTCCGCTTGTGCTTTGATTTGTATGCTCTGAATGTTGGGTCATGAGACCCATGTTTGTAATGTCTCGCTCCTCGGAGCCTATTGAATAAACTACTTGAGTCGTAGAGTCATTTTGTGATGCCATGTTGTATTTGCACATATCGAGCATATTGTGTGTATGTTATTGAAATGCTTGGTATGTGTGGGATCTGACCATCTAGTTGTTTATCTTTAGTAGCCTCTCTTACGGGGAAATGTCTCCTAGTGTTTCACTGAGCCATGGTAGCTTGCTACTGCTCCGGAACACTTAGGCTGGCCGGCATGTGTCCTTCTTCGTTCCTGTGTCTGTCCCTTCGGGGAAATGTCACGCGATGAATACCAGAGTCCTGTTAGCCCGCTACAGCCCGGTTCACCGGAGTCCTGCTAGCCCAGTGCTACAGCCTGGATTCACTCGCTGATGACCGACACGTTCGATGCTGGGTCATGGATGCCTGTCCCTGTAAGTCTATGCCACTTTGGGTTTACGACTAGCCATGTCAGCCCGGGCTCCTTATCATATGGATGCTAGCGACACCGTCATATACGTGTGCCAAAAGACGCAAACGGTCCCGGGCAAAGGTAAGGCGACACCCGTGGGAATACCGTGCGTGAGGCCGCAAAGTGATATGGGGTGTTACATGCTAGATCGATGTGGCATTGAGCCGGGGTCCTGACAGTTCATGACTAGTCATGTCGGCCCGGGTTCTCTGTCATATGGATTCTAGCGACACTATCATATACGTGAGCCAAAAGGCGCAAACAGTCCCGGGCCAGGTAAGGTGGCACATTTGGGAATACCGTGCGTGAGGCCGCAAAGTGATATGAAGTGTTACATGCTAGATCGGTGTGACTTAGGATCGGGGTCCTGACAGCTTTGGTATCAGAGCCTGACTGCCTATAGGATTACGAATCCAAACTGGTCGAAGTTGAGTCTAGAAATGCTTTAGTTATATAAGGGAATTGATTGTGGAAGGGAACGTAAGGCTCGTTTTACTCCTTTACCTTATGCCCTTCTGATCTGAGTCAACCTCTTCTTTTCTACGGGGTTAAGAAACTAGGCCTTCTCATCTATCCATCAGGATGACGTGTTACTAATCCATAGACTTATAGGATTGATGGATTCATGTCGCAGTTCAGTTTCTAGTACTTCTGTGTGTTCATAGTTGGTCGCGGAACCTTGATATTGTGATGTTGAGTGGTTATGCCACCATTTTGCAGGATGTCTCAAATCTTTTTGAGCATTTACAGCCGTTATGCTGTCCGAGTCATCCCAGGTTACTAAATAGTCTGATGCATTTGCAAATCCTTTCTTTCCGTTCCCGATGTCCTTTTGGTCAGAATAAGCACACTAATCAGTGCATTGAGGTACTCTATTGCCTCGGTATATATGTTGGGGCTATTATTATGACCCTAGGTGTTTTAGGGAGTCACCTAGTAATCTAGCCATGTTTTGTGTTCACGGTGTGATGATTCTGGCCACCATCCTCGAAAGCATCTCGTGATGCCATTTAGTTAGTAGGCCTTCTATTTCTGGGTTTTGAACCCGAGATTCACCCTACTTACTTCATGTTGATAGTGTTTGCTCGTTCCTTTAGGTTATTAGTAACCTTTGCATTAGTCCTCGAGGTCTGTGGTATTTCCTTCTTCCAAATACTATGAACCACTTATGGCAGAAGTTTGTTGGATCAAAAGATCGCAATCAGAGTACTCTTGAGGAGTTCTCCATTCATAATTGTGATTCTGCCAGTTCTATCTTTCTGCATGGGTTATCTGAAAGAAACCTGTTGAACTTGGTTCAACATATTAATCTATGCATCTACAACTCACAAAGATAGATGTCCCTTTGAGTTGTCCCTTTGAGTTGTCCCTTTTCATTTGTATTCCGACCATCGTCTATCAATTGATAGTCAGGAGTAATTGTGCATCCGTGTTAGCGATGCTTATTATTCTTGTGGTCTGTCAAGCCATTCTATTTCAGAATGACTAGGAGAAACAAACTTCAGTACCTCATCCATATCTAGGGTTGGGTCAAAGTAGTCGTATTTCACAGACCAAAATGCCAATCCAGCTTTTGCTCTAATCTACCTCGGATTACTACCCCCTGTATGTCAGGATTGTCATGAGAATTGCACCATCTCTCATGAATTCTTGATGCAGTGATACTTCTTGCCATCATTTTTCAATCCTCGGTTCCGTGTTGTCGCAACCGGAATGCCGACAAGTGAACCATGATGTGTGAAACCAATACTCCTAGCAACTGTGTTGCTTAGTAGTTAATGGACATTAATATCATTCTTAGCGTGTTGGTTATCGAATCACTATACTAGGATTGGTCGTGCTACCTTGTCCTTATTTCTGGTGCACTCTTCGATCTTTGAGTTAGGATTGAATCCCTTGCTCTTATGATCATGTTGTCTTGCCTTGAAAAGCAAGATTGTTCTCGAGGTTAGGGACATATTAGTGGTTCGTGATTTTTTGAATATCTTCTCGGAAGTATCACCAGGTTGTTCCCTGACCGTTATGTTGAGCTCGTGATCAAGCTGGTTTCTTGTAAACCACTCTTTCTCCAAGAATCTGTGTTAGATACCCCTGAGCTAGTTGGTTAAGCCAAACAAGAACTTGGAGAGTTGGAAGACAAAAGTTTGTTTGGCTTAGTTCATTTCAAGGGATATCTTTTGTGTGTGTATTGAAGAAAGATATCTTTCATCGATTGACCTTCGTGATCAATTGTTGGATCTAATGTCTTCTCCAAACTCTGACTTGAGCATGGGCTATCGCCAAATCAAATCAGAACCAATGATATTCATAATGTTGTCTTACTCGTGGTTGATCCCTCGAGCATACACCATTACATCTTTTGGTCTGACCAATTCTATCACCTTGTTCACATAGTCGTGGAATTCCATTTTATGGAAATCTTGATAAATTGTTGTTGAGCCCATCGACAACATCCTTATCTCCTCCATGATGTTGTTGGACATCAAGCTATTGTTGGAAACTTTGTAAACAATGCCTTCGTGTTCCGTCCATGAGGTATATATTTGGATGAGAGAAGTGTCTTCATCTAGTTCATGTGCATTTGAAGCAAGTTGCCGCTGTGAATTCGAGAAAGTTTGTTTTTGCTTCCTCTGGAATCATCCCAAGTCAGTCATGCATATGTGCGAAGTATTCTGTGGTCTGGAGACTTGCAACCTTCATTCTATATGTATCCCTAGCACACCAAGCCACTGATTGATGTGTTCAAAGATAATAAGTTCTAAGTGCTAGTCCTGAAGGTACCAGACGGATTTGTACAAGATTCCATTATCCTCGATGATGGTTCCCAACCAGAACTCGGTAGTGTTTTGTTATAAGACTACCATGTGGTCATGCTTGTCTAGGACAGTGTGTTCACACGTGTGTAGCAGAACCAGCTCATGTTTTGGAGCTTGCTATCGTAGATCATTTCCTGAGAATCTCGCAACGTCACCTCGTCGATTTGTGTTGCAAACTTTCATTTTTATTTCCAGACCCGATGAGTCTAGATTATTCTGACACCAACCAGATCTGAATCTCAGGCAGATATGATGGTTGGAACGTTTCCCAAGAGCTATAATATTGGTCTGTCTGTAACCGGTTGAGTGGATGTCGTGGCCAACACACCCAACCGGAAGACCTATTATTGAAGTATCTTGCTTGAAGAAGTTGGCCACCTCCCCATAAGGACCTCACAAGATTTACTTCCGTAGCTATTCCTTATGGATTCTTGAGCTCCCGAAGTCCGACCTTTTATTTGATGTTCTAGATACCAAACCATATTAATAAATGGGTTACGCTAGCACATCAAGGAGAACATTAGAAGCAGAGTGCTAAATGTCTCTCGATCGATCATCCAGACTTTGATCCCTTGGCCTCGCTAAGGTGAAATATGAGAAAGTGTTATCTTTCTTTGCATCTGCATCTTCCACCATTATTCATCATGGTAGCATGTTGTGTTGCCAGGATCCTTGACACAGATATTGGTAAAAATTGATGAATATGTAAATTCTCAAGTTCTTGAGAGCACGCGCAAGCACTAGGATTTATCGTCGGCATTAATTGGGATCCGCTCTCAGTTTCCTCGGTTATGCTATAACCTTTCCAATTGTGGAATCTCTCTCTGTTGTTGGGTTTCTCCCCAGTTACTAGAACCATTCCCAGCATTTGCATTTTGTTCCCAGCTTGCACCGCCATTGTGTCATCCTACTATGGACTACCCTTCTTAGTAATTACTGATACGGATCATTTTCAAAAGTGGACTTACCATGGGTCCCATCCATTTCCGGTGATAAGAAAAAATCATCCCTTGCATTGTCTTCAACAAGGTAGTCCACATCATCCACTCTAGTCCGGGTATGCTATCCCTTCGTACTTCGCTAAACGATTGTTGTGATTTGCCTTAGGCTGGTACAAAGAGTGTCAATGATCTCTGAATCCAAAGTAATTCTTTTTGCCACTTAAGGGAATATTTCTGCGAGTCACCTTCCTCTAAGATGTCTTGTTATGGTATCATGGAAACTCAACTCCTTGCTACATTGACAACCGTTCACCACCTTCTTAAGCGAGAAATTGTTGTCTACCTAGTGAACCTTCGTCATCTGTTACACTCCATCCCTCTGGATGTATGTTTCATGCCTCAGCTCGAGAGATGTTTCAATGTCTCATTCCATGAGTTGATCATCGGTTGTTCGATCTTCGAGAAGATTGATCCTTCTAGATTTTTTCCTTTTCTTCTCGATGCCATGTTGGTTGGAGTTCTCAGAGCAAGACGTCGAGACAAAGATGGTGACGAATCAACGTTCTTACAAAGTGCAACCTGGATCGTGAAGATTGTGTTAGTTTGTGTTTCCCCTTCATCTTACCCTACGCTTGAATCTCAGGACAAGATTCTTGTTTAGTGGGGGTGAGTTGTCACATCCCTAGCTAGTCGCTGCTTATCCTTGCATCAATCATCTTGCATCATGTTTAAATTCATGAAAGTTGAATTGGGGAAAGTGAAAAACCTCAGAAATCATTTCAAAAAAATGATCAAGATTAAAAAAATTGCTTCAAATAAACCCAACAAAAGTTCCTGTTCATTTATGAAAATATTGGCAAGAGGTAAAATTCAAACCAATATTTTTGGAATCTCAGAAATACTTATTTTGGGACTTTGAATTAAATTAGTAATATTTGAATTGGATTTATATTTACTATATATTAACTATAAGTCCAGAAATTCTGAAACTCCATGTGTGACTTTGGTTTTGTCCATTTGATCCACATGCAAATTTTCATAAGCTTATAAATTGATTTCGTACTTAAATCGAATCAAAACAAACAACAGAAAATTAGAAAACAGAAACAAATTAGTAGAGAGAGAACCCACCTAGGCCTTGCCTGTAGCCGGCCCAGCTAGCTACCAAGCCCACTAGGGGTAGGGGCATCAACCTCCTCGCGCCAGTAGGATGCTACGCGCGTGGTCGCCGCATGCCGGCATGCTCTGAGCCACCTCCTGCTTCCGCCGATGCTGTTGGCTGGCTGGAGACGCCACACAACCCCCCTCCTGACCTCTCTGGTCTATCCACTCCTCCTCTCCCCTCTTCTGCTCTCTCCCCGCAGCGCACCCGAGCGCGCTCGTTGCCTCCGCTCGCTGCTGCCATGGCCACCGTCATCTCCTCGCCTCACCATCGTGTCCTAGAGCTCCGCTGCCGATGTCAAAACTGGCGGGTCTCGGGTAGGGGGTCCCGAACTGTGCGTCTAGGCTGGATGGTAACAGGAGGCAGGGGACACGATGTTTTACCCAGGTTCAGGCCCTCTTGATGGAGGTAAAACCCTACGTCCTGCTTGATTGATATTGATGATATGGGTAGTACAAGAGTAGATCTACCACAAGATCAGAGAGGCTAAACCCTAGAAGCTAGCCTATGGTATGATTGTTGTTCGTCCTACGGACTAAAACTCTCCGGTTTATATAGAGTCGGTTACAATGGTAGGAGATCTACAAATCCGTATCGCCAATCTTGCCTTCCACGCCAAGGAAAGTCCCTTCCGGACTCGGGACGAAGTCTTCAATCTTGTATCTTCATAGTCCAGGAGTCCGCCGAAGATATAGTCCGGCTATCCGGACACCCCCTAATCCAGGACTCCCTCAGTAGCCCCTGAACCAGGCTTCAATGATGACGAGTCCGGCGCGCGGATTGTCTTCGGCATTGCAAGGCGGGTTCCTCCTCCAAGTACTTCATAGAAGATTTTGAACACAAAGGTAGTGTCCGGCTCTGCAAAATAAGTTTCCACATATTGCCATAGATAGAACAATATTTACACAAATCTAATCTGCTGACGTATTTCGTAGCGTGACATCACACCACGGCCAAGTCTTTATTCGAATTGTTTTATCGTCCAACCTCAGCGCGTTTAGCGAGGTGGTTTCCTTGGCACGTCTTGTTAAAGCAGAGATCGAGTCCCCTTATTCTAGGATTCTCATCAATATGGGCGTGGGTAACCCAACCATACCCGTTGGTATATTTTCTCGATCAAAGGTGAGTCCCAAACGGTCACGAGGAAGGCCCTTGGTATTCAACCTCTTATAAAGAGACCAAGGCCTTACTCCTTTCTTTCAATCTCAAACGAGTTCGCCCTTCGCCTCGAGTTCCAACACCCAAGGCTCCAGATTTCGGGCGCTTCGGACCTTCGACATTGTCCGGTTCCGACCTTCGAGGCCGATGGATGTGACGGAGGAGGACGTGCTGAAGTTGTGAGAGGCCAGGTTCTTGACCGGCGAAATTTCGCATAGGCTGCCTGCTCAAGGGCAGGTCATTCCCACTCCCAAGCCCGGTGAGAGTGTGGTGTTCATGTATCACTTCCTTCGGGGGCTAGGCTTCCCGACGGATCCCTTTGTGAGGGTGCTCATGTATTATTATGGGCTGGAATTTCATGACTTAGCCCCGGAGTCCATCCTCCATATTTCCTCATTCATCGTCGTGTGTGAAGCCTTCCTCCGTATCACTCCTTCAAAGTAGAGCCGAAGATGATCGAGGGGCCGCACGCGGAGTGCGGAGGTGCTTTTATAAGCAAGAATGCTGGTGCTCCATGGTTCGAGGGCTCTTTTCAAGAGGAGTCCAGCTTATGGCAACGAGAGTGGTTTTATATTACCGCTCCCAGGGCCCCCAAGTGGGTGGCGCCACCTGCCTTTCGCTCGGGTCCCCCGCCACGACTGGCGTCATGGGTCAATACCGGGCCGGACTGGGGGGCGTCAAAGGATGTGCCCCTGTTGCAGGGCCGCATCCGAGATCTCCTAGAAAGAGACATCAGTTTGGTCGTGGTGACGCAGGTTATGTTAATTCGCCGAGTTCTGCCCTGCAAACGTCGCCCCCTCCGCCTGTGGGAGTTCAACCCAGAGGGACCACAAGTTCTCCAACATTTTCTTGGCATGGCGCCCGTGGAGATGTACAAATTGTTCTTTGGACCACAAGTAGTGTGTCCAGATTCTATGGAGGACGCATGTCTGAGCTGCAATCGTCCGGATACTCAAGTAAGTAGCCTTGTGCCCGGACTCGCTATCCGTATATTTATAAAATTTCCCCCTAAAGAGTTGTCCTTTAAACAAGAGTGGATAGCGAAAGCAAAGCTAATCAGGTGTCCGGCCCCCTCCCCGAGACCATGCCGGGTCCCGTGCTAGTCAGGATGTTGGAGGTTGTGCCTTCAAAGGGAAGCGAGGGAGGGGACAAGGAAGCTGCAGCGGAGGTTGTTCGGAAGGAAGGAATCGAAAATTCCTCTCCTCAGGGGAAGAAGAGGACCGCCTCTGAAGACCCGGAGACCATGGCCTTAAAGCGGGGGAAGAAATCTTCGCCAGAGGGTCCTATGCTGGGGGATACTTCGGCCGAATTATGCCCTCAAGGGGATCAGCCCTCCACCGAGCCGTAAGTAGAGAGGAGTTTCTTTTTAAGAAACGAGAGAAATCCCTGCTTTATATCTGAGAAAAGTAATCGAAAATTTACCTTGTAGCTCGGACCTTAGCCCTTCTCAGCATAGCTCGTCTTTGGGGGATCTTCTTCCGGAGATGATGGAGAGCGGAACGCCTCCCCCTGCCGTACCGCCTTGCGAGGCGGGCGACCCTGAGGTATCGTCGCGGAGGGTTTCTCTGAATCTGGCGGGGCCGGAAGGTAGTCATATGGCCCCCCAAAGCCCTCCGCGTCCGGCCTTCGAAAAGGGCCATCGAACGAGTTCGGCACCGTCTGGTGCGCGGTCGGAGGAGCTGAAGGATCTGCTAGGGCGAGCATCTATCTCAGAGGAGCACCGTGCATTGATGGGTACGGTGATTGAGAGGATTTCATCCGCGGAGAGCGGATTGCACGGGGCCGTCAGGAGTTTACTGACAGGTTTTGAGGTACGCGAAATAATGTACCCTTTTTGGACAGTTGCGCATAAATAAGATGCGCCATGTGTAGATAGTAGCCCCTGAGACTCTGTGTGTTGTCAAAAGTGACGGCGCATAGAGGATCATAATCCCAGGTCTAATATGCTGCCTTTATACGTACGTGGCGAAGTGTCCGGTGGCCAGCCGGACTGATGGATTTGCCGAGCTAAAGCGGCAACTTGACGTGGCAGATGCCGACATCGCGCTTGTCATCAAGCGGCTTGACGAGGCACAAGGTATGTAATTCCTTCAGCGGCGCCTGGTAGGAGGAGCTTTATGCCAGTATCTTACAATGTGTGCGCCTGATGCAGATGGTGTTGCTGCCATGGAGAATCTTCGGGCGGAACTTGCCCGAGCCAAGGAGCAAGCCAGGAAAAGTGATGCGGCTGTCGGAAAGGCAATTGAAGAGCTGAAAGCTAAACAGGCTGCTCACTGCCGAAGCAAGAAGGAAATGGCCGAGATGGCCGTGAAGCTGAAGAACACTGTTGACCGTTGCAAGCTTCTTGAAAAAGAAGATCGAGCGGAATAGACGGACCTGAAGAAGGCCGTTGCCGATGCCAAGGATGCTCGCTCTACGATGAGAGCTATGAAGGAGGAGCTGCATCAGGCCGGAGAGATCGCGGCTGGAAAGCCCTTTATGCTGCGGAGGAAGTTCTGTGATCCTAAACATGCTCCGTTAGACCAGATGTGGAGTATGGCGGACACCTATCTGGATTTAGCAGCGAGTGTCGCAGATGCGGCCGAACACTTCCAAGATCAAGAAGATCGCGAAGTGGAAAAGCTCTTCTGGTCGCAATTCCACAATCCAGAGCGTCCACTGTCATTAGCCAACCGTTTGGCCGAATGGGCCGAGCTAAATAGGTTGTCCAGACTTGCCATGAAGTATGTCATGAGTCATCTGTGGCCAGAGAGGCCAGAGCCGAAAAGTTATTTCAACTTGGTGCAGCAGTTCCTTGGTGCGGCGCCGCATATCAATGCGATGAAGAGGTCAGCATGCATAGCTGGTGCGCGGATGGCTCTTGCCCGTGTCAAGACATACTGGGCGGAAATGGAAGCCACCGCTGTTGCATCCCCAGACTCGGATGGAAGCCGAGTACCTGCCGAGCGCTATTTTCAGGAAGTTCTGCAAGGCGCTCGTTTAATAGAGACGCAGTGCTCGAATGATACTATATTCGAATAGCATGTTTTATTGTAAAACAATATTTTGATAAATTGTAGAAGCTTTTTATACTTGTGCCTGCAAGTATTATAATACCTCTTGTGCGGCCGTTTAACATATACGTATATATAATCTGAAAGATGGCAGCCGTCGGCTTCAGCCCCCACGCACATAATGTGGGGGTGTTCACAGAAGGCGCGTTTTCACACTTGATCCAACGTCTTGGTCCTACAAAGGAGGTGATAGCATAGCGAACTAGGCAATCGGACTATAATGCTTTATCACTTTCACTTAGCCATAGGAGTTTGACATTGAGGCTACTTATATAGCCCCTGGTGACGCCTGCGCTCGCCCGAACTCGGGGCGCATATGTGCCTGGCCGGGAAACGACCCTTCATTAATGCAGAGGAATCCTAAAGATTCTGGTAAGTCATCGAGTGGTTGACCAGTATCACGCTATATCATGACAGTCAGTTTTCGGCTTTCTCTACTGAGGTGCTCGCCTGGCCGAACCGGGGCACAATCGCAGTAGTTCTCCTGGTGCCGCCTTAGCCGATAGAGCGGAACGTAAGGCAGCAAAACATAGGAGCCTGGCAAACCCAACATTTGACCAAAGACATGATTCGGAGCTGATGCATATAAGGCCAAACTCGTGACGCCGAACACTCCCTATGGTATTCGGTCTTTATGAGGGCGGGCGGGATAACGCCCTTAGTAATAAGCCCCTAGTGTCCAGGTACGCGCAAAACTCTGACATGGCCACATGCCAAAATGCCAGCCTCCTCCTTGGTTATACCAAGAAACCAGGGGATGTGTACCAACAAGAGACAGTAAAAAAAGGTTTATGCAGGGTCTTAATCTGAAAAGAATCCTTGGAACGGGTCCCTGCTGCACGTCTGCGCCTGTGTCTCTTTTGTGCCGTATCCTGGACGGGCGTAGCACGGTGTTCATCTGTAAAAGAGAGGAACTTAGTTAAAGAAAGATCGTGCCGAACATGAGTTATACTAAATAAACAAAGTATAAATCAAAATGGGTAAAATTGAGCTTTATTGTCTCTTGTTTTATATGCGCGGAGCCCCTAGTACAGGGGTATACGGCTATTAAGCCTTTATCAATTGTATGTTTATGTCGGACTCGTCTAGCCGTGTCCGTGGTCTTGACAACCTATTTAGATGCTTTGGCTGGTGAAGCCACTTTATTGTGGGGCTGTCAAGGCAGTCGCACTGTTTTCCGTGCGGGAGGAACACTCAATGTTTTCCCTTTAATGAGATTATGCCTCGTGGACCGGGCATCTTAAGCGTAAGAGATGCATAATGCGGTATTGCGTTAATGCGGGCGAAAGCTTTGTGTCCCAGCAGTGCTTGATAGCTACTTGAGAATGGGGCGATGTGGAAAGTTAGCTGTTCACGACGGAAGTTATCGGGGGAGCCGAACATAACTTCTAGCCGGAGAGAACCCATGCAACGGGCATCCGGGCCTGGCGTTACCCCTTGAAAGGAGGTTTTTCTATGGAGAATTTTTGTTGGGTCTATCCCCATGTTGCGGATTGTGTCCTGGTATAACAGGTTTAGACCATTGCCGCCATCCATCAGGACGTTTGTAAAATGGAGTCCGCCGATTATTGGATCTAATACCAAGGCAGTCCAGCCTGCGTTCCGGATACTTCTAGAGTAATCCTGATGGTCGAAGGTGATCGGTTTTAACAACCATTGGCGAGACTCCTTTGGGATAGGTCGTATGGCGCGTATCTCTGGTGTCGCCGTTCTGTTCGTCACGTGAAGTAAGTGTACTGTTTTGACTTCTTGTGGGAAATCCTTTTGTTTCCTCGTGCTCTGCTTGTGGGGTTCGTCGTTGTCCTCACTTGGTGTGTCGAGCCCCTTGTGTTCGGCGTTGAGTTTGCCGGCTTGCTTGAAAACCCAACAATCTCTGTGGGTATGGTTCGCAGGCTTCCCGGGAGTACTATGTATTCGACATATCTTGTCCAAGATTTTGTTTAAGTTGGATAGCTCGTCCCTGTTATCCTTGAGGGGCGGCTTTCCCTGATTCTGCAGCGAGCTTTTGAATTCGGCGTTGACCGCCGTGCTCTTTGGGCTGTTTCCCTTATTCCGGCGCTGGTCCTTGCTTCGTCGGGGTTTTCCGTTTCCATCCCTAACTTCGGATGTACTTGGGTCGCTGGTGCTACATCTTGCCAACCAGCTGTCCTCTCCTGCGAAAAAGCGGGTCATGAGGCTTGTTAATGCGGCCATTGTTCTTGGCTTTTCTTAGCCGAGGTGTCTGGCGAGCCATTCATCTCGAACATTGTGCTTAACAGCTTCTATGGCTTCAGCGTCCGAACAGTCAACTATCTGATTCTTTTTAGTAAGAAATTTGTTCCAGAATTTCCGGGCTAACTCTCCGGGTTGTTGAGTTATGTGACTGAGATCGTCTGCATCCGGAGGGTGGACATAGGTCCCTTGAAAATTTGCCCGGAAAGCATCCTCAAGCTCTTCCCAACTTCCAATGGTGTTTTCGGGAAGGCTTTTGAGCCAATGCCAGGCTGGCCCTTTAAGCTTGAGGGGTAAGTATTTTATGGCATGGAGGTCATCTCCTCTGGCCATGTGTATGTGGAGGATATAATCCTCGATCCAGACCCCAGGGTCTGTTGTTCCGTTGTACGCCTCTATGTTTACGGGCTTGAATCCCGCTGGAAATTCATGGTCTAGCACCTCATCGGTGAAACATAGGGGGTGTGCGGCACCCCTGTATTTGGGTGTGCCGTGATGTTCGGATATTTGTTGTGTTGCATTGCTTACTAGAGCTTGCTTTCTTGGCCCGTATATATATCTGGCTGGTCGTCTTTTTGATGCGGATCCTTTGGTGGATCGCATGCCGGCTTGTGTGCGGCGCCGCTTGCCTCTCCATGCTGGCCATGCGGTCGTCCACCCGACCTAATGGCTTTCCTATTTTTTGACTGCGGGGGCTCTAAGGCCTCCTCGTCAAATTCAGGCAGTAGCTTTCGCTTTGGATAGCTTTTTGTGCGGCGACTGCCGGCATATTTGTCTGCGGTGTTGCGTACTTTGCTCCATCTGATTCTGAGTGCATCTTCTGCAGTTTTGAGCTTCCGCTTCTGCTTTTTCAGGCTATGCGCAGTGGCGACGAGCCTTTTGTGGATGTTCTTATGCTCCATGAGTTTATCTGGCGTAAGGTCACCCGGGCTGTTGTTTTCGCTGGGGACGGGGTGTTCGGTTTGTTTATCCAAGTTGCCATGTTCGGACGCTTGCTCGAAGGCATGTTCGTCGTCCACCGGCTCGTCCTGCTCTATGGCTGGGTCTGTATGGCTGCTGTCTCTGTTGAGGCAGGGCTTGGAGCGGTGCTTACGTCACCGCTTTGATTGCTTTTCAATTGAACGATCCCTCGTTGCATCCTTGTGTTCCTCGTCGTCGCTTCCTTTGGGTGTGTCCACCATGTATACATCATGAGATGAGGTGGTTGTCCAGTGCCTTATAGGCATTGGTTCATGTTCATCTCCTACATCGTCATCCATACCGTCGAAGTCTTCGGAGTCGAAGTCGAGCACGTCGTTTAAATTATCGACAGTGGCTACGAAGTGGGTGGTGGGTGGGCTTTGAATTTCTTCATCATCCGCATCCCAACCTTGATGACCATAGTCCGTCCAGGGCTCTCCTGATAAAGAGAGAGACTTTAGTGAATTCAGAATATCGTCGAAGGGCGAGTGCTAAAAGATGTCTGCGGCGGTGAACTCCATGATTGGCGCCCAATCGGGTTCGATCGGTCGGGGCGCGGAGGGCTCGGGGTCTGGAGAGGAGTCCGGCTCCTTGGAGTCACGGGCTTCGCAGAGAATAGGGTTGGTGTTCGGCTCGATCGCCGTACAGATTGCAGCCCCCGAGGCGGTGTCTAACCACCCATCCTCAATTGGTGTGATCGGCTCCGGGCTAGGGGTCGGAGCAGACACAGGTGCGGCCTCCAGGGCACTGTTCGGCGGCAGAGCTAAATCATGCCCATCGTGACAGTGCGGCACGCTCGGCTGTGGCTCGAATCCGTCGAAGATCAAGTCTCCGCGGATGTGTAGTTCAAACTTCCAAATCTGACCTGATGGCCAGGGGCGTAGCTTTCGATCTGTTCCAGATGACCAAGCGAATTGGCCCGTAGTGCAAAGCCGCCAAATACGAAGATCTATCCGGGGAGAAAAGTCTCACCCTGGATCGCATCGCAGTTGATGATCGGAGAAGCCATCGGGCCTAAAAGTGACAACATAGAGGAACTCTCAATGAAAGCACTAATGTTGGTGTCAAAACCGGCAGATCTCGGGTAGAGGGTCCCGAACTATGCGTCTAGGCCGGATGGTAACAGGAGGCAGGGGACACGATGTTTTACCCAGGTTCGGGCCCTCTTGATGGAGGTAAAACCCTACGTCCTGCTTGATTGATATTGATGATATGGGTAGTACAAGAGTAGATCTACCACGAGATTAGAGAGGCTAAACCCTAGAAGCTAGCCTACGGTATGATTGTTGTTCGTCCTACGGACTAAAACTCTCCAGTTTATATAGACACAGGAGAGGGCTAGGGTTACACAGAGTCGGTTACAATGGTAGGAGATCTACATATCCGTATCGCCAAGCTTGCCTTCCACGCCAAGGAAAGTCCCTTCCGGACACGGGACGAAGTCTTCAATCTTATATCTTCATAGTCCAGGAGTCCGGCCGAAGATATACTCCGGCTATCCGGACACCCCCTAATCCAGGACTCCCTCATCCACCATCATCACCTACGCCTCCCCTACGACTCATGTGCCACCGGACGCCCCCGAACGATCTCACCGAGCTCGTCTTCAACCTCCCGATGCCGGAGATCCCCTCGCCACCCTGCTTCGCTTTGGTTCCTCCCCGGGGCTGCCGTCTGCGTTGTCGTGACCGCTGTGAGCCACTGACCCTTCTCCCCCCCTCCGTTCTTGCTCTCGTGCACCATACGCGCCGCCTCAAGCTCGCCCGCACGCACCACCGCCCGTGCTCGCCGCCGACGTGTCTCTGGCCATCTAATGGTCCGGCCGTCGTGCCCAGCATCCTCCCCGCGCCGTGTAGAGCATGTAGGTGCCACGCACGAGCCACCACGGCCGTCACAGCGACGACCCCGAGCTCCAGCAGCCGCAAAGCTCATCGCCGGCGACTACTCCAGCCACCCCAGGCCCAACCACCACCACTACTCGATGCGGACGTGCGTCCGCATCACATAGATGCCCTCCGCCGGCCATTTGGTCGTCGGAGACGCAAACCCGAGGCTCGCCGCCGCGACTGGCCTCGCCGGCGTCAAGTAGCCGGTGGGGTTGACCCACTTTGACCACGACTGCCCCCCCCGTGTCGATGACATGTGGGGCCGACCTCTGAGTAGAGTTAGTTTAGGTTTTAATTAGTCCTAATTACCACTGTTATAGGTTAATCACCTTGCTAACTAACTCTGTATCACTGACATGTGGGGCCATGCCCTAATTCAGTTAGGTTAGTATTTAACATAGCACTAACTAACAGAGTTAGTTTGTTGTGTCACTGACCTGTGGGTCCCATAGGTCAAGGTTGACCTGGCTGACTCCGTTGACCTGCTGACCTCAGCCTGGCGTCATGCTGACGCAGTATATGTTTCTGGGATTTTAAATAAATCAGAAATGATTTATTTATTTTCAGAAAATACCCTAAACTTCTAAAAATAGAAAATAAACTATAACTCCAAATGAAATAAGTTATATATGAAAAATTATCAGAAAAATATGAAGAATCTGTTTATGCCATGATAATGCATGTTTGAACAAGTTAACCTCACTGAATAGGACAAATGATGATTAGGGCAATTTATGAAATAACATTTGGAGTTGGAATTTGATCTTGTTTGAGTTCCACTTCAATTAAATTGGCTAGATATTGCATTACGTCAATTCAGTACCTTAATATGTCATACATTCATTCGCTTGTGCATTGCATTAATTGAATGTTGTTTATGTTCCCTTGCCGATAATTGTCCCCTCTCAGTAGACGTGTTTCGACGACGAGTTCGATGAAACTGATGAAGAGTTATACTATCTTCAGAAGTGCCAGGCAAGCAAAAACCCCTTGTTCATTCCGATACAATCCCACTCTCTCGCTCCTGCTCTCTTTTACTGCATTAGGACAACAACGATTCAACTGTTACATGCTGCGGTAGTTGAACCCCTTTCCTCCGTAGGACCTGTCATTGCCACAGTAAATAGATGAAACCCACTAGCATGAGTAGGAGTTGTTTGAGCCCTGATGTGCCTACTCATTCATGTTTGCTTGTCATGCCTGCTATTGCTTAGAGTTGTGTCAGGTCTGATTCATCGGGGATGAATTGGAAAGTTGTGAACATGTCCTAATGTGTGTGGGCTAAGTGTGTTGAACACGATTTGGTAAAGGTATCGATGAGAGGCCATGTAGGAGTACATGGTGGGTTGTTTCATTGGAACCGTCCTTAAGCACCGAGATCTGTATGTGTGATTTAAGAACCAGTTACTACCACTACAGGAATCAGCTACTTTGCCATCTGCCACGGCGGACGGCAAAGGCATGAACGGCGGATGGCAAAGGCCTTTGCCGTCAGCCGCGGACGGCAAAAGGCTCCGGCAAAGTAGGCTACGGTAAACAGCTACTTTGCCGTCTGCTTCCTGGCGGCTGACGGCAAAGGCCCTTTGCCGTCTGCGGCGGACGGCAAAGAGAGCGGATGGCAATAATTGCGCTGTCAGTCCGTTAAGTGGCTAACGGCAGGCCTTTGCCGTCCGCCGCTGACGACAAAATTTCTAGTGTCTTTGCCGTCCGCCGTATGATGTCATCTACACGTCACTACTTGGCAGGTTCTTTGCCGTCTGCCACTGATTTCAAAGTCTTTGCCGTCTGCCACTGTAGGCAAACTGACCAAATGGGTCAGCTCCCAGGAAGCACAGCTGGATGCCACGTGTCTTCTTTGCCGTTGGTGGCAGACGGCAAAGAGCCCGTTGCCGTCGGTGGCAGACGGCAAAGAGCCTGCATATTGGCTCTTTTATCTGTTTTTTATTAAATCCAACAATTTTCATCACAAATATATATGACATATATAGATATATTTCAAAAGGCCATTACAGAGCAAACATATAAGATATCCAACACATAACTTCATCATCCAACCATATATATTACATGCATAGTTCCATCATACATAACAAGTTCAACATAGAGGCATCCAACCATATATATTACAACAGTTTCATCCAACGATACATGCATAGTTCAACGATACAAAAGAAACAGAGAAAGGGATAAGGAGCACTCCATCTATGCAAGATTTCGTCAAGTGAATGAAATCTGCAAAATGAAAAATAAGAAAGTTAGAACAAGAAGAGTAGAACAAGAAGAAGAGTAGAACAAGAAGAAATGGATCGTTTATGAGCTAACTTAGTTGAAATGGATCGTTTTTTAGCTAACTTAGGTGAAATGGATCATTTATGAGCTAACTTAGGTGAAACGGATCATTTATGAGCTAATTTAGTTGAAATGGATCTTTTTGAGCTAACTTAGGTGAAATGGATCATTTAAGAGCTAATTTAGGTGAAATGGATCGTTTTTTAGCTAACTTGGTGAAATGGATTGTTTATGAGCTAAATTAGTTGAAATGGATCGTTTATGAGATAACCTAGGTAAGATGGGTCACTTTGGAGTTAACCTAGGTGAAATGGGTCATTTTAAAGCTAACGTAGGTAAAATGGATCATTTAGGAGCTAATCTAGGTAAAATGGGTCATTTTTGAGCTAACTTGGATGAACTGGATCATTTATAAGCTAACCTAGGTAAAATGGGTCATTTTAGAGCTAACTTAGGTAAAATGGATCGTCTATGAGCTAACTAAGCTAATTATGCAATTTTTGACATAAGTAAGCTAAGTACAGATCGTTTTAGAGCTAACTTAGGTAAAATGGATGGTTTTGGAGGTCAGTAAGCTTATTAAGTCATTTTGGAGGAGAAGAAGCTAAGTCTAGGTCATTATGGTAAGCATTGGAGGAAATAAAGCTAAGTCTAGGTCTTTATGCATGTGTTAAGCAAAACACTAGATAAACTTACCAAGATCCAGGAGGTGTAGGAGCGGGGTGGCTCGTGTCGGTAGCTGGAGAAGGATCGTGCGATGCTTGTCTGGAGTTACGCTGCACCAAAGATCATTTCCAATGTCTTGTTAGCATGAATAATAATATGTGTATCACTTAAGTGTATCATCATCAAGTACAACATAAAAAAATGTAATACCTGACACTACTAATAATCTCGATCAGTATCATCAATAAATGCATAATCATCATCATCACTATAATCAATGACGGGCTCATAGGGTTCATTGGCATCAACATGTGCAAGGCCACCTTGACGTAATTGGTCAAGCATTGACAGGTCATCCGTAGCAGTAACCTCTTCTTGTTCCGGCTCTTCTTGTTCCTCCTCTGGGGTGATGTCAGATTCATTGTCGCTGTCTACTTCAATGTTTTGGGGTGAAGTATAGCGGTTCTTGAAACGCTTTTTGGAAAGACGTGCCTCTTGGAAGAATTCTCCTTCATATGTGTCTGGGTTAATGTGAGGTTCATAATCCTCTTCCTTTGGGGGAGAAAGTCTAGCACGTGGCGGCACTTCATAAACGACATCCCAACCTTTCAGATTTGGATTAGTTTGGCAGGCCCACGGTAGATAGAATACTTGGGTCGCCTGTTGAGCCATAATATAGACATCAGGAACATCTAAATGAGTGCTTTGGTTGATTTCAATTAGCCCTACATGTTCATGAGTCCTTCTAGTCTCCTTCGGCTGAAACCAATAATATTTGAAGACTACGACATTCGGTGGGTTTTCACCATAGAACAGAAGTTCATAAATTGCTTCAACTCTCCCATAATACTCGGTACCTCCTTCACCGATAGCAGATACACAACAATTTGTTGACTTTCAGTCGGCCATAGATAGCTCTTTGCCATAGGTACGAAAGCGATACCCGTTGATGTCGTACTTGTCAAATGAACGGACCTTATAGTCAAAACCATTAGCGACTTGTCTCAATTTGGCGTCCATAGACTCTAAATTAGCCTACAAGTTTAATATGAAAGGATTGTTGCATTATGCACAAATTAGCGAATGAAATGAAATTGTCTAATAGAAATTACCGTTTGTTTGAACCAAGAGATGAAACCGGGATAGCCACCTCCTTGCTTTGCGAGAAGCTCATACTCTTCGACGGAATCCTTTTGGATCTCCGCTCCATACGAGAATATGGCGACGTATCGACTGTATGACATATCCAGGAATAAGAGTAGTTCAAAGGAAATAGAAGTTGCGAAACAATGTACCGAGAACTTACTCGATGTATGGCCGCACTTCTATCAGGTTGTTGAAGATATACAACGAAATGCTCTGCCATTCTTCATTATCCAAAGATACTGGATGTGAAACACTAGCTAGTGCGAGATTCCCTTTGAATAGGCTGAGGTTGGATCCACCCTTTTTAGGCTCGTCAGCATTGTACCGAGGCTTCGGATTATGCAAATGATGATTTTTAGCTTCATAGTGCGCTGTTACGAAGTTTGCCGCCTCCTCTGTGATGAATGCCTCAGCCATCGATGCTTCAATTCTACGTTTATTTTTACATTTTTCTCGAAGCGTCTTCTGCATCCTCTCAGTTGGGTAGCACCAACGATTTTGCACGGGCCCCCCCAATCTTGCCTCGGTCGGGAGATGCAAAATGAAATGCTGCATTGGATTAAAGAAGCCCGGTGGAAAGATCTTCTCTAACTTGCAGATCAACTCCAGCGCCAACTCTTCCATTTCTTCTAGCACGCCAGGCGATAGTTCTTTCGCACAAAGAACACGGAAGAAATAGCTGAGTTCTGCCAGTACTAGCCATTCATCCTCAGGGATGAAGCCACGCAACATCACCGACATTACCCGCTCAATCCATATGTGCCAATCATGACTCTTGAGACCAAATATCTTCAGTTTATCAAGATTCGCTCCCCTCTTTAGATTCGCTGCATACCCATCGGGGAACATCAACTGCTGTTGCACCCACAAGAGAATTTCCCTCATAGTTTGCCTTCCAAGATTGAACCATGCCTTTGGCTTCGTCCAGTTCTGCTTTCCTTTCGGTTCTTTCATGTTTTGTAACGGCCTATCACATAGCGCCTCCAGATCGACTCTAGCCTTAGTATTATCCTTTGACTTCCCATCTATGCCGAACAATGTACCAAAAAGTGCCTCGGCGATATTCTTCTCAGTGTGCATCACGTCGATGTTGTGTGGGCAAAGGAGGTCTTTGAAGTAAGGCAGATCCCATAAGCATGTTTTGTGAGTCCACGCGTGCTTAGTATTATACCCCTTGAAGTACCCTGGACGCTGTGGATCTGGCTCGAGAGTTTTTAACTGATCCAGGGTCTGTTGGCCTGTCAATGCAGGTGGTGCAGAGTTTTTGACAACTCTACCCCTGATGAAGTTCTTCTTGTCTTTCCTGAACTTATGGCGAGGATCCAGGAACTATCTATGCATGTCGAAGCAAGAAAACTTGCGACCGGCCTGAAGCCAACGAAACTCAAGAGCTCCCTTGCATGTGGGGCATGGGAACCTTCCATGCACACACCAGCCAACGAATAGCGCATACGCCGGCAAGTCATGCGTCGAGTACATGTACCAGACACGCATTATGAAGTTCCGTTTGCTAAAGGCGTCATATGTCTTGAACCCATTATCCAGGCTTCTTGCAATTCGTCCTTAAGCGGCTGCATGTACACATTCATATTTTTGCCCGGATAGTTGGGTCCTGGAATTATCAACGTCAAGAAAATGTTCTTTCTTTGCATAATCTGTCCGGGGGGGAGATTGAGTGGAAAGACAAATATGGGCCAACAACTGTATTGGGCTGCCGTCATACCAAACACACTGAACCCATCCGTGCTGATGCCGACTCGAGGATGCCTCGGATCTGCCGCTTTGTCAGCATGTAATTCATCAAACTTTTTCCACGCAACACCATCCGATGTGTGTACCATCATCAGATTCCCATCTGCATCTAGTTCGGTTCTTTTGCCTGTTTTGTGCCATGTCATCTGTCTGGCCGTCTCTTCGACCATGAAAAGACGTTGAAGTCTTGGTACGATTGGCATATACCGAAGAACACTAACGGGGATTTTGGTCTGTGTCTTCTCACCCATACCGTTGTCTACCACAATATACCTAGAAGACTTGCAAATGGGACAATAGTTCAAGTCCGCATAGTCAAGCCTAAATAAGGCACATCCTTTCTCACAGGCATGTATCTTCTCATAGGGCATCTTCAGTGCACGGAGGATTTTGTCCGACTGGTACAGGTTTGCAGGCATTACATGGCCTTTGGGTAGAAAGCATCCAAATACTGTCATAATTGCGTCATAGCATTCTCTGCCCAAGTTGAACTGAGCCTTCAGAGCCATTACTTGTGAGATGGCATCCAACTGACAAAGCTCAGTGTGCTCGTGGAGCGGACGTTTCGAAGACTCCAACATTTCATTGAAGGCCTTTGCAGATTCCTCCATCTCCTCGTCCGAATCCCGAGCATCATCATAGCCTTGCACCATGTTTTCCATCCCGGTACCATGCTCGTCGGTGCGACGACGATCCACCTCAGCTCAGTCACGTTGGGCAGACTCACCATGAAATGTCCACACCATATAATCGGGCGTAAAACCACTCTTCTGCAGGTGTTTGCCCATTTCAGCATCTGTCTTCTTTTCCCAATTGCCGCACCGGAAACAGGGGCACCAGGTTTTCTTTTGGCCATTTGCAAATGCGGCTTGCACAAACCCCTTAGTTTTTGTGAACCATTCAGCGCTCCATTTGTTCTGACCAGTGTGACCGGTATACATCCAAGCACGGTCACTCATCTTGACTTTCAGAGCTACTGGACACACGACAATTATATATGTAATTCACCATGTATATATTCATCAGTTGATCTACTTTGTCAATTTTATTACGTCCATGCAACCTACACTCTAATAGGTAATGATAGGTCCTAATCCCACCCGTGTATGTGTAGATTGGGTTCATTTTCCCATGCTATGCTCCGGATCCGACGCAAAATTTCGGCAGCACCTCCCCGCTGTTCTCCTGATACACGTCTCTGCAATAAACAGAGAGGATGTGTACCCGGAGAACAATAGGGGAGGCACTGACGAAATATATGCGTCGGATCCGAAGCAAAGCATATGGGGAAACGAACCCAATCTACACATACTCGGGCTGTTCATCGATAGCGTTGGACAATTCGAAAGAATCAAGGTTATAAATATGCAAATGCATGCATATTTATAACTATGACGCTTTCGAACGGGAGACACATATTGGTTACGCATACTGATGATTCAAGACACATATATAGCTAGCTATCAAGTTTCATCGGAATAGATCAAAAAATTAATGGGGGAGGAGGACTTGTCATTTGTGCTCACCCACGAACGAAGGGGCAGAGCTCGTCAAACGCACGGCGAGGTCGTTGAACACCAAACCTCGCAGCGATGAAACAACTGCACATTTAAAACTACACGATCAACACAATTATATATGATGTTTTTCATAACAAAATCGAAAAATATATGACCTAACTAATAATTCACAAATATATGACCCCGTCGGCCTCTAGAAGGCCAAAGAACACCTTTTCGGGAGGTGTCGGTGGTTGGGGTGTCCTGTCGGTGTCGGGGTGCCGTGTCGGGGTC
>NC_041384.1:465966837-466071521 GCF_002162155.2 Triticum dicoccoides
GGGGGCGACGCCGGGGGCAGTGGGGGCAGCGGTGGGTGGGGATCTGGTGGGCGTCGGGGAGGGAAGAGGGAGAGTAGAGAGAGTAACGGGCGGGGGGTGGGGGGCCGTTAGTTACGCTGCCCTTTGCCGTCCGCTACTCTTTGCCGTACGCCTTTATCCCTCTTTGCCGTCTGCTAGCAGACGGCAAAGAGGTGGGGCGTTAAGTTTTTTCTAAACGGGCTGGCGGTGGGGGCCACCTCTCTCTTTGCCGTCAGAATCTTTGCCGTCAGCTGGCTGACGGCAAAGAGATGGCTGATGGCAAAGGCCTATTTTGCCATCCGGCGTTTCTTTGCCATCTGCTTTTGGGTAGCTGATGGCAAAGAGCTTCTTTGCCGTCTGTGAGCAGACGGCAAAGAGCTGGCTGATGGCAAAGTAGCTGATTCCAGTAGTGTACCATGCATTGGGATCCTTAATTGACCCTCTCGGCTTCTTAACCACCCTAGTCCTCTGTCCAGGAGTTGCAACTAGTTTCTGGTGTTTGTAGGATATGTGTTGGCGGCCATGCGTAGCGCTGACCCCAGGGGTGGGCTATGATGCCGTAGATACACCATGGCCGGGCATGCCGGGCGCCCGTTTGGTGTCTCGGAACCCTGTACACATCGTTCGGGGCCGTATGTGGAAACCTCGGCCGGACTCCCTGCGGATGGAACCTAGATAGGCGATAAATCTAGACTAGAGACTTGAGTGTTTAGGTAGGCCGTGGCCGACACCCTCATTGGGCTTCCGCTTGAAGGTTGCCGAGTACATGTCGTGTAAACGACGATAAGTGGTGAGAGCGTGTATGAAGAAGTACACCCCTGCAGGGTTAACATCATCTATTCGAATAGCCGCGTCCGTGGTAAAGGACTACTTGGTTGCCTATACAGTTCATAGACAAGTGAAAGTGGATACTCTAAAATGCGCAAGATAAGCGTGAGTGCTATGGATGGCGTTCTCGTAGGGAGACGGGAGCGGATCCATAGTGGTGTATTGATATGGTGAATATGTGGACTCGTGTGCGCCACCTCAAAAGAGTTGCTTGCAGTCGTAGTTCAGGTTAGCCACTGAGTCAAAGCTGGCTTGCTGCAGTTAAACTCCACTACCCCTTTGTTGATACCGATGCATATGTAGTTAGTTCTGATGTAAGTCTTGCTGGGTACATTTTTACTCACGTTTGCTTAATTTATGTTTTTGCAGAGAAACTTCAGTCTCGCTAGTAGTTCCACGTGGACTTCGACGTTTAGCTTGTTACCTCAGCTACGATCTTGTGCCCTCGGCAGGATCTGGTAGATAGTCAGGCTTCTCAGCCTTTTTCATTTGTAGATGTCTGTACTCAGACATGTTAAGCTTCTGCATGTGCTTTGTCTGGTATGCTCTGAATGTTGGGTCATGAGACCCATGTTTGTAATATCTGGCTCTTCGGAGCCTAGTGAATAAATACTTTGAGTCGTAGAGTTTTGTTGTGATGCCATGTTGTATTTGCACATATCGAGCATATTGTGTGTATGTTATTGAAATGCTTGGTATGTGTGGGATCCGACAATCTAGTTGTTTATCCTTGGTAGCCTCTCTTATGGGGAAATGTAGTCTAGTGTTTCCACTGAGCCTTGGTAGTCTGCTACAGCCCGGTTTACCGGAGTCCTGCTAGCCCAGTACTACTGCTCTGGAACACTTAGACTGGCCGGCATGTGATTCACTTCGTTCCTGTGTCTGTCCCTTCGGGGAAATGTCACGCGGTGACATCCGGAGTCCTGCTAGCCTGCTACAGCCCGGGTTCCCGGAGTCCTGTTAGCCCAGTTGCTACAGCCCAGATTCACACGCTGATGACCGACATGTTCGATGTTATTTCATGTATGCGTGTCCCCGTAAGGTAGTGCCACTTTGGGTTCATGACTAGTCATGTCGGCCCGGGTTCTCTGTCATATGGATGCTAGCGACACTATCATATACGTGAGCCAAAAGGCGCAAATGGTCCCGGGCCAGGTAAGGTGGCACCCGTGTGAATACCGTGCGTGAGGCCGCAAAGTGATATGAAGTGTTAGATGCTAGATCGGTGTGACTTAGGATCGGGGTCCTGACAGTCGGTTACAAGGGAGGACATCTACATATCCGTATTGCCAAGCTTGCCTTCCACGCCAAGGAGAGTCCTATCCGGACACGGGACGAAGTCTTCAATCTTGTATCTTCATAGTCCAACTATCCGGCCAAAGGATATAGTCCGGCTGTCCGGAGACCCCCTAATCCAAGACTCCCTCAGTAGCCCCTGAACCAGGCTTCAATGACGATGAGTCCGGCGCGCAGATTTGTCTTCGGCATTGCAAGGCAGGTTCTTCCTCCGAATTCTCCTTAGAAGATTTTGAACACAAGGATGGTGCCCGGTCTGCAAAACAAGTTCCACATACCACCATAGAGAGAATAATATTTCCACAAATCTAATCTGCTGACACGTTTAGAATCATGACATCATGCCATGGCCCGGTCATTATTCAAACCGTTTTTCTCAACCAGCACTGCACGTATTGCGAGGAGGTTTTCTTGACACGTCTTCTCGAAGCAGAGATCGTGTCCCCCTTATTACGGGATTCTCATCAATACGTACATGGGTAACCCAATCGTGCTCGTTGGTATGACTCCTCGATTTTAGGCAAGTCCCAAATAGCCACGAGGAGGACGCTTGATATTCATCCCCTTTATAAAGAGGCCAAGGCTTGTCCCTTTTTTCCCTCTCGTACTCAATCGAATCCTTCCCCCGCCTCGAGTTCCAACACCCCAGGCTCAGGTCCGGCGCTTCAGACCTGCAACCATGTCCGGATCCAACCTTCAAGGTCGGTGGATGCCTTCCTCTGTCACAGAGGAAGACATCAAGAAGCTAAGAGAGGCCTGATATTTAACCGGCGAAATCTGGCATAGTCTGCCTGCTCGAGGGTAGGTCATTCCCGCTCCCGAACCCGGCGAGAGTGTTGTATTCATCTCTCACTTCCTCCGAGGGCTAGGCCTCGCTCTGGATCCCTTTGTTAGGGGGCTCATGTTCTATTATGGGCTGGATTTCCATGACCTGGCCCCGGGTACCCTCCTTCACATCTCGTCGTTCATCGTCATATGTGAGGCCTTCCTCCGCATTACCCCACACTTCGGCATGTGGCTCAAGACTTTCGATGTGAAGCCGAAGATGATCGAGGGGCGACACGCAGAGTGCGGAGGTGCCGTAATAAGCAAAAGCGCTGATGCTCCATGGCCAGAGGGTTCCTTCCCGGAGGTGTCCAGTTTATGGCAACGGGAGTGGTTTTATATCACAGCTCCCCGGAGTAACAAGTGGGTAGCCGACCTTGCCTTTCGCTCGGGCCCCCCACCGCAACTGACGTCATGGATCAACAAGGGGCTAGACTGGGGGCCAGCAAATGATGTGCCAATATTGCAGAGTCGCATTCGAGATCTCCTCGAGAGAGATGTCAGCCTGGTTACGGTAATTCAAGTCATGCTAGTTCGTCTAGTCCCGCCTTGCAAATGTCGACCCCTCCATATGTGGGAATTCAACCCGGAAGGACCGCGAACTATCTAGCACTTCCTCGGCATGACGCTCGAAGAGATGTACAAATTGTTCTTCGGACCCCAAATAAAGTGTTCGGACACCACCGAGGATGCGGGCCTGAACTGTAATCGCCCAAATACCCAAGTAAGTAATCCTGTGGCCGAACACGTTGTCTTTTTATTTATCACGTCATCATTCTAAAAAGTCACTCTTTGACCAGAATTGGGTAACAAAGGTGAATATGATCAGGTGTTCGGCCCCCCTTCCCGAAGGCTTAGCCAATCCAGTACAGCCAGACTGCTCGAGCCGGCGCCTTATCAGGCGCCCCAGGGGAAGATAAAGGGGGGGATGAAGAGGCTGAAAGTGGGCCTCACTCATTATTCATCCAAACCGGGGGCATTAGCGCCTCCGCGAAGGAGGGTAATCGAGAAGAGTCTGAAATTCCCTCTCCCCAAGGAAGGAAGAGGACCACCTCTGAAGACCCGGAAACAAAGGTTTCTAAACAGGGGAAGAAATCTTCGCCAGAGGGTCCTACCTCGAAGGGTACTCTTGCCGCACAGTGCCCGCAAGGGGATCAGCCCTCTATCGAACTGTAAGTAAACAAAAAGTACTTAATGGTAAAAGAATCCTACAGTACTTCTGAAGACAATAACCGAAACATACGTCTTGTAGTTCGGATTGTAGCCCTTCTCGACAGAGTTCGTCTTCGAGGGATCTTCTTCCGGAGATGATGGAGAGCGAAACACCTCCCCCTGCCACCCCGCCTCATGAGGCGGGCGGCCCTGAAGTGTCATCGCGGAGGGTTTCTCCTGATCTGCCAAGGCCAGAGGGTAATCCTTTAGCCACCCGAAGTCCTCAGTATTCGGCTCCTAAAGAGATCAAAAGAAAGAGTCCGGGACCGTCTGGTGTGCGATCGGATGCACTAAAGGATCTTCTGGAGCAAGCGGCCATCTCAGAAGCGCATCGTACGCTAATGGGTACGGTGATTGAGAGGATTTCATTCGCCGAAAGCGGGTTGCATTAAGCTTGTATGAGTCTGCTGAAAGGTTTTGAGGTACGTGAAAATAGTGTATGTTTTTGACAGTACCGCACACGTTAGATGTGCCCTATGTAGATAGTAGCCCCTGAGACTCTGGTTGCTGCCGAGAGCGACGGCAAACAGAGGATCATAGTCCTAGGTAATAATCAGGCCGCCTTCATATGCAGGTGGCGGGAGGTCCGGTGGCTGGTCAGACTATTGAGTTTGCCGAGCTGAAGCGGCAATTTGATGCGGCAGATGCCGACATTGTGCTTGTCAACAAGCGGCTTGACGAGGCACAGGGTATGTGATTTCTCCGATGATCAACACATGGTAAGAGGAGCATGATGCTAGTATCTTTAATATGTTGTGACTGCAAATGGAGCTGCCGCCATGGAGACCCTTTGGGCGGAGCTTGCCCGAGCCAAGGAACAAGCCAGGAATAGTGATGTAGCTGCTCTAAAGGCGGTCAAAGAGCTGAGGGCCGAACAGGCTGCTCATTGCCAAAGCAAGGAAAAAATGGCCAAGATGGCCGTTGAGTTGAAAGATGTCATCGACCGTTACTAGCTTCTTGAGGAAGAAAGCCGAGCGAAGGCGACGGACCTAGAGAAGGCCATGGTAGCAGCCAAGGAAGCCCGCTCTAAAATCAGAGCAGCGAAGGAGGAGCTGCGTCAGGCTGGAGATATCATGGCTGGGAAGCCCTTTTTGTTGCGGATGAAGTTCGTAGATCCAAAGTATGCCCCTCTTGATCAACTATGGAGTTCCGCAGATGCGTACGTGGATTTGGCGGCAAGTGTTGCTGATGCAGCCGAGTACTTCAAGGATCAAAAAGATTGTGAAGTGGAAAAGTTGTTCTGGTCATAGTTCCATGTTCTAGTGCGTCCGCTGCTGTTGAATGAGTGAGTGGCCGAGTGGGCCGAGCTCCATAGGTTGTCTGGACGTGCCATGAGGTCTATTGTGGATCATCTGTGGCTAGGAGAGCCAAGGCCGAATAGTTATTTTAGTTTAGTGCAACAATTCCTTGGTGCTGTGCCGCGCATCGATGCTATGAAGAGGTCGTTGTGCATAGAGGGTGCGCGGATGGCACTTGCCTGTGTCAAAACATACTGGGCAGAGATGGAGGCCACCGCTATTGCAACCCAGAGTTCGGCCGTAAGCCGAGTATCTGCCGAGCACGACTTTGAAGAAGTCCTTGAAGGCGCTCGTTCAATAGAGGCTCAGTGTTCGAAGAATATAATGTTCTAGTGACATGTATTCCCATTGTAAGAACAATGTTTTATTGAATTATGAAGGCTGTGTTTATACTTTTTCCTGAAAGTATTATGATGCCTCCTGTGCGGCCGTTTATGTATATGTGTATATAACTTGAAAGTTTGCAGTCATCGGCTTCAGCCCCCACGCATATAATGCGGAGGTGTTTGCAAAAAAACGCGTATTCACACTTGATCCAATGTCTTGGTCCATTAAGGAGGTGGTTGCGTAGCGAACGAGGCAATCAGACTATATTGCTTTAACACTTTCACTTAGCCATAGGAGTTTGACGGTGGGACTACTATATAGCCCCTGGTACTTCCGCGCTCGTCCGAATACAGGGCGCGTATGTACATGACCGGGAAACGGCCCTTCGTTAATGCGGAGGAATCCCGAAGATTCCTCTAAGTCATCGAGTGGTTGACGAGTCTCGCGCTTTATCCTGACAGTCAGTTTTCGGCTTTCTCTACTGAGGTGCTCATCCGGATGAACCAGGGCACAATCGCAGCAGTTCTCCCGGTGCCACCTTAGCCGATAGAGCGGAACGTAAGGTAGCAAAACATGGGAGCCGGGCAAACCCAACATTTGACCAAAGACATGATTCGGAGCTGATGCATATAAGGCCAAACTCGCGATGTCGAACACTCCCTAAGGTATTCGGTCTTTATAACATATGTCGGGCTGTACAATGCCCTTAATAATGAACCCCGAGTGTCCAAGTACGTGCAATATTCTGACGTGGCGAAATGCCAATAATGTCAGCATCCTTCTCGGTTATATTGAGTATCCAAAGGATGTGAACAACAAAAGACAGTAAAAAAAGGTTTACGTAGGGTCTTAATCTAAAAAGAAACCTATGAGCGGGTCCCTGCTGCACGTCTGCGCGTGTGTCTGCGTTGTGCCGTGTCCTGGACGGGTGTAGCATGATTGCCATCTGTAAAAAGAGAAGAACTTAGGTGAAAGTTGTCGTGCCAAAAAATTGGTTATTCTCGATAAACCATTAAAATTCAAGATAAGTTAAGTTGAGCAGAACTAGCCCTGATTGCACGCGGGAAGCCCCTGGTACCGTCTATGAGGGTTTAACCAACAAACCAATCTCAGGTATATCTAGATGCGCCGGACTCGTCTAACTGTGTCCATGGTCTTGATGACCTGTCATTTATTCTGGTTTGTGAGGCCATCTAGTGCTCGCCTGCTAAAGCCGCCGCACGTTCTTCCGCGCGTAGAGAACGCTCAATATGTCCGCTAATGATGATGATGCCACGTGGACCGGGCATCTTAAGCTTGAGAGAAGCATAGTGCGGTACTGCATTAAAGCGAGCGAAAGCCGCTCTCCTGAGTAGTGCTTGATAGCAGCTTCGGAATGGAGCGATGTCGAAGGTTAACTTTTCGCTTCAGAAGTTGTCGGGCGAACCGAATACAACCTCTAGTAATAGAGAGCCCATGGAGCGGGCCTCTAGGCCTGGTATTACTCCCTTGAAGGTAGTATTACTATGGCTGATTTTTGTCAGATCTATCCCCAATTTGCGGATTATGTCCTGATATATCATATTGAGACCACTGCCTCCGTCCATAAGGACTCGTGTGAGATGGTATCTGTCGGTGTCAAAACCGGTGGATCTCGGGTAGGGGGTCCCGAACTGTGCGTCTAGGCCGGATGGTAACAGGAGGCAGGGGACACGATGTTTTACCCAGGTTCGGGCCCTCTTGACGGAGGTAAAACCCTACGTCCTGCTTGATTAATTTTGATGATATGGGTAGTACAAGAGTAGATCTACCACGAGATCAGAGAGGCTAAACCCTAGAAGCTAGCCTATGGTATGATTGTATGTTATGGTTGTTGTCCTACGGACTAAAACCCTTTGGTTTATATAGACACCGGAGAGGGTTAGGGTTACACAAGGTCGGTTACAAAGGAGGAAATATCCATATCCGTATTGCCTAGCTTGCCTTCCACGCCAAGTAGAGTCCCATCCAGACACGAGACGAAGTCTTCAATCTTGTATCTTCATAGTCTAACAGTCCGGCCAATGGAGATAGTCCGGCTGTCCGGAGACCCCCTAATCCAAGACTCCCTCAGTAGCCCCTGAACCAGGCTTCAATGACGATGAGTCCGGTGCGCAGTATTGTCTTCAGCATTGCAAGGCGGGTTCCTTCTCCGAATACATCACAGAAGAATTTGAATATGAGGATAGTGTCCGACCCTGCAAAATAAGTTCCACATTCCACCGTAGAGAGAATAATATTTTTGCAGATCTAATTTGCTGGCTTGTTTTGGCAGCATGACGTTATGTCATGGCCCGGTGATTATTCGAACCGTTTCTTTTAACCAGCCTCGCACATAACACGAGGCTGTTTTTCGACACGTCTTGTCAAAGCAGAGATCATGTCCCCTTAATACGGGATTCTCATCAATACGGGCGTGGGTAACCCAACCGCGCCATCAATTGCGGCGCTTGAGGGATAAGCGAGTTTTACCAGGCAAGTGGGGACGCTTAGTTTCGTCCGCCCATATAAAGGGATAAGGATTCACCTTTCTATCCACGCCTTCTTCCTCCCTTACTCATCCGTTTTCGCACACTCGAGCTCTAGCGCCCAAGTCCGCACTTCCCACCTCGACCTTCTCCAATCATGTCCGGAGCGGGAGGCAGGAGGATGGTCTCCTCCGTCACGGAGGGGGATATCAAGAAACTGAGGAGAGCCGGATACCTGCCCGACGACATCGCGCACTGGCTCCCAGATGAGGGGCAGCTCATCCCCACCCCCAGGCCCCATGAGAGGGTAGTATTCCTCACCCATTTCCTCCACGGACTGGCACTCCCTCTCCATCTCTTCGTCCGGGGGCTCATGTTTTATTACGGCCTGGATTTCCATGATCTAGCCCCGAACTTCATCCTCAACATCTCGGCGTTTATCGTCGTGTGCGAGGCCTTCCTCCGCATCAAGCCCCACTTCGGCTTATGGCTGAAGACCTTCAATGTCAAGCCGAAGGTGGTGGGCGACCGCCAGGCGGAGTGCGAAGGCACCATGGTGGGCAAGATGCCAAACGTAACATGGCTTGAGGGCTCCTTTGTGGAAACCATAAAGGGGTGGCAATTGGGGTGGTTCTATATCACCGAGCCGCGCGACCCTACATGGGTAGCGGCCCCCGAGTTCCGATCTGGCATCCCCATGCGGCTCACCTCCTGGAAAGAGAAGGGCTTGCCCTGGGGTAGTTCGAAAGAGCTGACCGGACTCCAAACATGTATTCAAAACATGGTGGACAAGAAGCTCAAGCTTGTCAACATAGTCTAGGTTATGTTCATCCGCCGGATACTCCCGTGCCAACAACGGGAGTTCAAGTTGTGGGAGTTCAATCCGGCGTAGCACCGAACTCTGAACAGGCTCTTCGACATGACTCATGAAGACGCCTGGAGGGTGCTGTTCAAAAGTGCCGAGGTCCCCCCCCCCCCTATTACTGAGGATCGCGGATTCAGCGCGAAGCGCCAAGCCAGTGCGGTAAGCTGCTTTACCTTTCATAGGATACTTATTTTTTATATATAGATTGACTCTATGCGGGATCTAAACTCCCGTACCTTTGACACGACTGGCAGAAGATGGCCGGACAGATCGACTGTCCGGCTCCTTTGCCCGAAGGCCCCGCAGACGCTCTTCTGGCGAAGATGTTGACTCCGGCCCCTTATACGGTGCCGGAGAAGACCAAAAAGGCCAAGGGAACCCGAAAGAGTTCTCGACGCCAGACATCGTCGGACTCACCGTCCGATGACTCTACGGCGCACTCTTCCCCTGAAGGCGAGGAAGAGGAAGAAGAAGATGCTCCCCCACCGACTAGGGGAGACAAGAAAAGGAAGGCCGCCCCAACTAGGGAGGCCGGGGGGTCCAAGAAGGGAATTACTCTCCTTCCAGACAGTTCCACCGCCGCCGATGAAGGTGAAGACGAGTGGTTGCCCAGGGTCAAGCCCCCGGGGAGATCGTAAGTATTCGGATACTAGAGTAACTCCTAGGATTCCTTTGTCGCACTGCTTTCCCTAACGCCAAACGCAATTATGCAGGCCGCCACGAGCTAGTATCGATGTATCATCGGACGACTCCTTGGGCTTGTCGGACATGGATAGCGATCCAGTCCCGAGCGCCACCTCCCCTCATCCTGCCGACGACGCCGAGGTGTTGTCTCAAGAGGCACCGGATCGAAGGGAGACAGTCCCGAGGGCGCCTCAAGGCGACCTTCCGAACTGCGGGAGCCGAGGGGACGAGGCCCCTAAGAGCTCCGAGTTCGGCCCTCGGCCGAACACCGCACCGGAACCTCCAGCGGTTCCAGGCTCGGGCAGGCGGCCTCCTTAGAGGGGCAAGACGCCTGTGCCGGTGATCTTTGTCCATCCAGAGGCGTCGGACAATCTGCTGGAAGCGCTTCGCAGTGCTTCCATCGACGAGGAGCACCGCACTATCATGAGTGCGGTGATCCAGAAGGTTTAGTCCGTCAAGAGCGGATTGACTGAAGACTGTGCCAGCCTTCTAATAGGCTTCGAGGTAAGTGTTTTAAAATGTAGTGGAAATATTACCGCATAGACAGTAGCCCCTGATGCTTTGTTCGGTGTTCACAAAGAAAAGACGAACAGAGGATCAAATAATATTGCAAGAGTCTAATATAAGTATGTCAATATGCGTATGCAGGCTTTGCTGCTGGCGTCCGCCGCACTGACTGCGGAGGTCGCCGTACTGAAGCAGGACCTCAAGGGGTCTAGGAAAGAGCTCGGCCTTGCCAAGAGGCAGCTCGAGGAGAACAAGGGTAAGTAACACCCCGTCTATAGATATGTATATATAAAAAAGGATGCGATTGCAAAATGACAGGATCATTGTATGTTTGCCAGGGGCCATGACCGAGGTTGCGACCCTGAAGCAAGCGCTAACCAAGGCCGAAGATAAAGCGGCCAAGGAGCACAGCGAGCGAGAGAAGCATGATGCTCGGGTGGGTGAGTTGCAGCAAGAGCTCCAGGCTCTCGTGACGAAGCACGAGGTGTTGGAGCTTGACTCGAAGATGCGAGAGTCTGAGCTTGCCGCGGCCCTTGAGAGCGCAAAGAGTGCCAAGGCCGAGGCCCAGAAGGCCCTCCAGGAGATCGACGCAATGAAGAAGATAGCGGCGGGTAAGGCATTCTATATGCAGAGCAAGCATGTAAAAGTAAATTACCGATTACTCACTCGAATTCGGAGCTCTCCAGGAGCATTCGCGGATTTGCCCCGCAACGTGTCGGATGCCGCACAGTTTTACCAGGCCGAGGAGGGAAGCTCAACGGAGAAGCTATTCTGGTCTCAGCATACTGGGACCAAACACCCAATGCCTCTGAATGACCAGCTAAAGCAGATGGTCGAGCTGCACAAGGCGGCCGAACAGGCCATGAAGGGCCTTATAGTCCGGTTGTGGCCTGGCGATGTCCTTCCGGACAGCTACTTCGGCCTTGTGAGGCGGCTTGTGGATGCCTGCCCACGGCTGGAGGTCATCAAGCGGTCCGTCTGCATCGAGGGTGCACACCGGGCTTTCGCCGGTGTGAAGGTGCAGTGGGCTAAGCTAGACGTTGTGAAGCTGATCAAGGAAGGACCGCCGCAAGGCAAGGAGCATCGCACCCCCGAAATTTATTATGAGGGTGTCCTGAAGGGTGCCCGTCTTGTAGCGGATGAATGTTCAAAGGATGTAATATTTGAGTGAACTTGCTCGTGTGATCCTGTATGATGAAAACTTGTTTCATATGCGCTATGCAACGCTTGTTGGAATTTAAAATATTACCTTCTGTTTGGCTGTTTATCCAATCTAAGAGATGGCTAGTCCTCGGCTTCTGCCCCCATGTCATGAGTGCTGGGGTGTTCGGGATAAACCTGAGCACTCTTGTTCCCATGTTTGGGTTCTTCGAGGGAGGTGCTCAGCACAACGAACAAGGCAACCGGACTAATAATGCTTTATCACTCTCACTTAGCCATAGAATTCTATAATTTTAAATTTTGGCGAAGCCCCTGGTATTCGGAAGGCCGAATTTGGGGCACGATACACGCCTGTAAGCCGGACAGGGCTGGCCCCTCGCCCTAAGCGGCATAAGTCTTTAGGGACTCGAAAAACCTCGCCGAACAGCGACCAGTCTCTCGCCTTATCATGACAGTCAGTTTTAGCTTTCTCTACTAAGGTGCTAAGCCCGGCAAAACTGGGGCACAATCGCAGTAGTTCTCCTAGCGCTACCTTAGCCGATAGAGTGGAACGTAAGGTACCAAAACATAGGAGCCGGGCAAACCCAACATTTGACCAAAGACATGATTCGGAGCTGATGCATATAATGCTATAAGTTCGGGGTCGCACTTGTGAAAGTGTTCGGACTTTTCACACCGTATTGTGAGGTACGTAAGCCCCTGGTGTATTAGCCGTACCAAGGTGTACGGTTGCAAGGCGTCATTAATGAACACATAGATATATATATATAACAAGAATGCAATAATAGTCGTAATGTCATGCATTGTTTATTAAAAAATTGTGTTAAAGCAGAGTGATACAGATAGTGCGATAAGAAAACAGTAGGACTATGTCCCTTCCAAGGGCAAGCTGAGGAATGGTATGAAATCGAATATTTCGCTCGTTACTGTAGTCAACCTGGGAATTCCGTGGTATGACGTAGCTGTGTGCCTCCTTGGTTGCTGCATCATGTGTTCGGCAATAGTGCTGCCGGACAGTGTTTCCAGAGATTAAGGTCCTGAAAGAAAAAGAAAAATAACCAAACGGGAAGCCCCTAGTGCGGTTTAGGTCGCGTTTTGGGGCGTGCCGCAGTTGTGCCCCCCTCCCCACCTGTGCCCATGGTATTTTTAATGTGTAATTATGTACGCGCGGCACGAGTTTCGCCGTTGGGCTGGGATTGGGGTGGCCGCCGTATCGCTACACGAGCTCAGATCGCGCCAGGCGGTCTATTTGCCGATTGCCCTGAGCGCGCTTGAAGGTGTCCGGGCTGTGAAGCGCTGAACTGGTTGATTGCCTTGAGAGGCTGCTTTGCGTTTCTGCTACGAGGGCTGCGGTGTGCTCCTCTGTTCGGAGAGAGCGCTTTGTGTTTCCATTGACTGTAATAACTCCGCGAGGTCCTGGCATCTTGAGCTTGAGGTATGCATAATGCGGTACCGCATTGAATCTAGCAAATTTGGTTCGCCCGAGCAGCGCGTGATAACCACTGTGGAACGGGACTATATCGAAGATTAACTCTTCGCTTAGGAAGTTATCCGGGGATCCGAAGACCACTTCTAGTGTAATTGAGCCTGTGCAATGGGCCTCTACACCTGGAATGACGCCCTTAAAGGTCGTTTTTGCGGGTTTGATCCTTGAGGGGTCTATGCCCATCTTGCGCACCGTGTCCTAATAAAGCAGGTTCAGGCTGCTGCCGCCGTCCATAAGGACTCAAGTGAGATGAAATCCATAGATGATTGGGTCTAGGACCAGTGCGGCGAATCCGCCATGACGGATACTAGTGGGGTGGTCCCTGCGATCGAAGGTGATCGGACAGGAGGACCAAGGGTTGAACTTTGGGGCGACTGGCTCCAACGCATGTACGTCCCTGAGCGCACGCTTCCGCTCCCTCTTGGGGATGTGGGTTGCATATATCATGTTCACCGTCCGCACTTGCGGGGGAAACCTCTTTTGTCCTCCAGTGTGCGGCTGCTGGGGCTCCTCCTCGTCATCGCTATGCGGCCCCTTGTCCTTGTTTTCGGCAATTAAGTTGTCGGCCTGCTTGAACACCCAACAATCCCTGTTGGTGTGATTGGCTGGCTTGTCTGGGGTGTCGTGTATTTGACACGAGCGATCGAGTATACGGTCCAAGCTGGACGGACCCGGCGTACTTTGTTTGAATGGCTTTTTCCGCTGACCGGGTTTAGAGCCTTTGAATCCGGCATTGACTGTCGTATCCTTAGTATTTTTGCTGTTAATGCGGCGCTTATGCTTGTTGCAACGTGACTTGCTATTGTCGTCCTTGGTATCTGAGGTACCATGGTTCTTTGATATGTTATTACTGCGAGCCAGCCAGCTGTCTTCTCCCACACAAAAGCGGGTCATGAGCGTCGTGAGAGCTGCCATAGATTTCGGCTTTTCCTGACCAAGGTGCCGGGCTAGCCACTCGTCTCGGATGTTGTGCTTGAAAGCCGCTAAGGCCTCCGCATCCGGACAGTCGACGATTTGATTTTTCTTTCTAAGCAACCGAGTCCAGAATTGCCTGGCCGACTCTTTTGGTTGCTGAATTATGTGGCTCAAATCATCGGCGTCTGGTGGTCGCACATAAGTGCCCTGAAAGTTGTCGAGGAATGCGGCTTCCAGATCTTCCCAACAGCTAATGGAGTCTGCTGGCAAGCTGTTAAGCCAATGCCGCTCTGGTCCTTTGAGCTTTAGTGGGAGGTATTTGATGGCGTGTAAGTCATCGTCACGGGCCATGTGGATGTGGAGGAGGAAGTCCTCAATCCATACTGTGGGATCTGTTGTGCCGTCGTATGATTCAATATTTATAGGTTTGAAACCTTCTGGGAATTAATGTTCCATTACTTCGTCTGTGAAGCATAAGGGGTGTGTGGCGCCTCTGTATTGGGCTATATCGCGATGCAGCTCGAATGGGTCTTGCCCACTGTGTTTGGCCCGGCCGGATTTGCTTTTACTATATCCGGCATGACGTTTGTCGTCTCGTAGAGTGGTGCGGCCTCGTGATCCGTAGATTGATCTTGAATGCTTCGCCTTGTCCTCCAATATGTCTCCCAGGTCTGGCGTATCTCCCCATGCCTTTTTATTTGAATGGCGTTGGGGTGGAGGCTGAGCTTTTGGCTGGAATGCCTCTCTATCGCGGCCATGAGGTGGCCGATCAGCCGTATCATACGCTTCTTCCTCCAGTCAGGGTAGTAACCTGCGCCTTGGGTAACTCTTGGAGGGGCGCTCGAGTTTATATTCCTCGGCCGTGAGGACTTCAGTCCATTTGTCAGCTAGCCGATCTTGATCAGCTTGAAGCTGCTGCTGCTTTTTCTTTAGGCTATTTGTCGTGGCCATAAGCCGGCGCTTGAAGCGCTCTTGTTCGACGGGATCCTCTGGTACGGCGAATTCATCGTCGCTGAGGCTTGCCTCGTCTTCGGAGGGGGGCATGTGATCATCCTCCTCCTCTCTGTCTGCCGCTCTCTCAGGAGAGCTGGCTCCTCCATCCTCCTGCTCTTAATTTTGCTAGAGGGGTTTGTTCTTTTCTTTGGCACTATCCGGAGTGTTATTATCTCCTGTGCCGGTATCACCACTTTTGCTTTGGCGGGACTTAGAGCAGCGCCGCTCACGTCGGCGTTTGGGTTGCTTCTTGGAGGGGTCATCCTCCGCTATCCCGTCGCCATTGCCTTCTTTGGGTGTATCCACCATGTATATGTCATATGACGAGGTGGCTTTCCAGTGCCCTATAGGTGCTGGTTCATGTTCGTCTCCTACATCGTCGTCCATACCGTCGATGTCTTCGGAGTCGAAGTCGAGCATGTCGGTTAAATCATCGACAGTGGCTACGAAGTGGGTGGTGGGTGGGCGTCGAATTTCTTCATCGTCCGCATCCCAATCCTGTTGGCCATAATACGGACAGGGCTCTCCTGACAAAGAGAGAGACCTTAGTGAATTCAGAATCTCGCCGAAGGGCAATTGTTGAAAGATATCCGCGGCGGTGAATTCCATGATCGGCGCCCAATCAGATTCGATTGGCAGGGGCGCGGATGGTTCGGAGTCCGGAAAAGAGTCCGGCACCTTGGAGTCACGGGCTACACAGAGGGTTAGGCTGGTGTTCGGCTCGATCACCGTTGAGACTGCAGCCCCTGAGGCGGTGTCTAACCACCCGTCCTCGATTGGCGTAGTTGGCTCCGAGCTAAGGGTCGGAGCTGATGCGGGCGCAGCCTTTGGGGTACTGTTCGGCGGTAGAGCTAGGTCATACCCATCGTGACAGTGCGGCGTGCCCGGCTGTGGCTCGAATCCGTCGAAGATCAAGTCTCCGCGGATGTCGTCCGTGTAGTCCAAACTTCCAAATCTGACCTGATGGCCAGGGGCGTAGCTTTCAATATGCTCCAGATGGCCAAGCGAATTAGCCCGCAGTGCAAAGCCGTTGAATACGAAGATCTGTACGGGGAGAAAAGTCTCACCCTAGACTGCATCGCTATCGATGATAGTAGGAGCCATCAATCCTAATGGCGACGACACAGAGGAAGTCTCAATGAAAGCACCAATGTCGGTGTCAAAACCGGCGGATCTCGGGTAGGGGGTCCCGAACTGTGCGTCTAGGCCGGATGGTAACAGGAGGCAGGGGACACGATGTTTTACACAGGTTCAGGCCCTCTTGATGGAGGTAAAACCCTATGTCCTGCTTGATTAATTTTGATGATATGGGTAGTACAAGAGTAGATCTACCACGAGATCAGAGAGGCTAAACCCTAGAAGCTAGCCTATGGTATGATTATATGTTATGGTTGTTGTCCTATGGACTAAAACCCTTTGGTTTATATAGACACCGGAGAGGGTTAGGGTTACACAAGGTCGGTTACAAAGGAGGAAATATCCATATCCGTATTGCCTAGCTTGCCTTCCATACCAAGTAGAGTCCCATCCGGACATGAGACGAAGTCTTCAATCTTGTATCTTCATAGTCTAACAGTCCAGCCAATGGAGATAGTCTGGCTGTCCGGAGACCCCTAATCCAGGACTCCCTCAGTATCCGTTTATTATTGGGTCTAACACCAAGGCGGCCAATCCTTCATGTCGGATGCTTATCGGGTGATCCTTGCGATCAAAAGTGACAGGGCAGGCCAACCAGGGTTTGAACTTGGGGGTGACGGGCTCTACGGCGCGTATGTCTCAGAGTGCATGTTTGCTTCTCCTCTTCATCACGTGGATCATGTTTACTGTTTTAACGACTGGTGGGAATTTTTTTTCTGTCCTCCAGTGCTTTCCTGGCGAGGTTCGTCCTCGTCTTCGCTTGGTGTCTCCCTCCCCTTGTGTTCGGCGTTTAGCTTACCGACCTGCTTGAAGACCTAGCATTCTCTATGGGTGTGATTTCCAAGTTTATCGGGGGTGCCATGAAGCTGACATAATTTGTCTAAAATCTTATTTAGGCTGGAGGGTCCATCTCTACTGCCTTTGAAAGGCTGTTTCCGCTGACCTGGTCGAGAGCCCCTGAATCCGGTGTTTACCGCCGTATTATCTGGGTTGTCTTCTTTATTCCGACGCTTGCTTTTACTGCATCGTGGTTTTCCATTGACATCCCTGACTTCGGATGTGCTTGGGTCGCTGGTGCTACTACGGGCTAACCAGCTATCTTCGCCCGCGCAAAAGCGGGACATGAGGCTTGTCACGGCTGCCATTGTTCTCGGTTTTTCTTGGCTGAGGTGTCTGGCGAGCCATTCATCTCGGACGTTGTGTTTGAAAGCTACTAAGGCTTCGGCGTCCAGGCAGTCGACGATTTGGTTCTTCTTAGTGAGAAACCTATTCCAAAGCTTTCGGGCTGACTCTCCGGGCTGTTGAATTATATGACTTATATCGTCTGCGTCCGGAGGTCGGATGTAGGTCCCTTGAAAATTAGCCCGAAAAGCATCCTCGAGCTCCTCCCAACTTCCAATTGAGTTTTCAGGGAGGCTTTTCAGCCAGTGTCGAGCTGGTCCTTTAAGCTTGAGGGGCAAGTATTTGATGGCGTGGAGAATGTCTCCGCGATCCATATGGATATGGAGGATAAAGTCCTCTATACAGACCCCAGGGTCTGTGATCCCGTCGTACGCCTTTATGTTCACTGGTTTGAATCCTTCTGGAAATTCGTGGTCCAGCACCTCATCGGTGAAACATAGGGGGTGTGCGGCACCCCTGTATTTGGATGTATCATGGCGTTCGGACGGTTGTAGTATTCGGTTTTGATTTTGTGCCGGAGCGCGCTCCCTAGATCCATAGATGGACCTGGTCATACTAGATTTTTGGCGCAAGTCCTCACGTAGATTGTGTGTTGACTTATGTGTGGCTTTGTTGGCCGCTCTATCGCGGCCACAAGGTGGTTGATCCGGCCGGTTGGCCGTTTTAGTTTTTGGCCGTGTGGGCTCTAAGGCCTCATCGTCGAATTCAGGCAGTAGCTTGCGCTTTGGATAGCTCTTTGTGTGGTAACTTCCACCGTACTTTTCTTCGTTGTCGAGCACTTTGTTCCATCTATTGCTGAGCGTATTTTGTGCGGCCTTAAGCCTTTGCTTCTGCTTCTTCAGACTCCTCGCTGTGGCAATAAGCCTTCTGCGGAGGTTCTCTTGTTCCAAGTGCCTTTCCGGGATGATGTGTGCATCTTCGTCCGGACTGTTTTCCTCCCCGGAGGGAGGTTGATGAGCTTTATCCTCGGCGTCGCCGTGTTCGGACATCGGATCCGTACTATGTTTGCTGTTTGCGGTTTCATCGTGCTCTGCCGCTGGGTCAATGTGGTCGTCGTTTCCTCTGGAGTCGACTGGAGTGTTATTTTCTCTTGCACTGTTATCGATGTTTTTGTCGAGGCGGGATTTGGAGCAATGTCTACGCCGATGCTTAGTTTGCTTCCCGAGGGAGCTATTCTTCGCTTCATCCTGCCGTTCTTCGTCATTGTTTTCTTTGGGTGTATCCACCATGTATATGCCATGTGGTGAAGTGGTTGTACAGCGCCTTGTGGGCACTAGTTCCTGTTCTTCTGCCGCATCGTCGTCCATGCCGTTGATGTCTACGGAGTCAAAATCGAGCATGTCGGTTAAATCGTCGACAAAGGCTACTAAGTGGGAGGTGGGTGGGCAGCGAATTTCTTCGTCGTCCGCATCCCATTCTAGCCGGACATAGTTCGGCCAAGGATCTCCTGACAAGGAGAGAGACCCTAATGAATTTAGCACGTCGCCGAAAGGTGAGTGCTGAAAAATATCCGCGGAGGTGAACTCCATGATCGGCACCCAATCAGATTTGATAGGCACAGATGCAGGCGGCTCGGAGTCTGTGGCCGGGGATGAATCCAGTGGTTCGGCAACACGGCTCTCGTAAGGGGTAAAGTCAGTATCCGGCTCTATCGCCGCTGAGAGTGCGGCCTCCATGGCGGGGTCTATCCGCCCATCCTAGCCCGCGGAGAAAATGAGGGATTAACACTACCCTCTCGTTGGGCTTCGATGAAGGGATGATTTGTCCCTGGGATGGAAGACGGTGGGCGATTTCCTTCGTCAGGTACCGGCCGGTCGCCCGAAGCTCGGCGATGTCCTCCTCCTTAACACAGGAGGCCATCCATTTGCCTTGACCTCCGGATCCGGACATGGTTGAGTGCTTTCTCAAGACAGGGAGATGAGAGCTTGGGCGTTGGAGCTCAAGAACGGAGAGGCAGGAAGAAAGCGTGGGAGAAGAAAGGGGAATCTTATCTCTTTATAAGGGCGGTGAATATCGAAAGCCCCCCCATTCGCCTTAAAATTCGCCTGCTCCCAAGGGTTGTGTAAACGGCATGCTTGGGTTACCCATGCCCGTGTTGATGAGAATCCCGTAATAAGGGGACACGATCTCTGCTTTGACAAGACGTGCCAATGACAACCGCGTCTCGAGACGTGGGGCGAAAAACGGTTCGAAATTATGACCGGACAGGCATGACGTCACACTACTAAAGTTGTCAGCAGATTGGATTCATGTGTTATTATATTCTCTCCACGGTTGTGTATGGTGTGTGTTACAGGTCCGGACACGATCAATTCGTCTGGAGACTATTCGGGAGTTCGGAAGGAGGAACCTGCCTTGCAATGCCGAAGACAGCACTACGCGCTGGATACCTTGTCATTGAAGCCAGGTTCAGGGGCTACTGAGGGAGTCCTGGACTAAGGGGTCCTCGGGCGTCCGTCCTGTTATCTATGGGCCGGACTGATGGGCTATGAAGATATGAAGACCGAAGACTGTACCCGTGTCCGTATGGGACTCTCCTTGGCATGGAAGGCAAGCTTGGCGAACAACTATGAAGATTCCATCTTATGTAACCGACTCTATGTAACCCTAGATTCCCCCGTCTCTATATAAACCGGGGGGTGTAGTCCGGAAAGGATATACTCAATACCGTAGTCATACAGGCTAGACTTCTAGGGTTTAGCCATTACGATCTCGTGGTAGATCAACTCTTGTAATACTCATATTCATCAAGTTCAATCAAGCAGGAAGTAGGGTATTACCTCCATAGAGAGGGCCCGAACCTGGGTAAACATCGTGTCCCCTGCCCCCTGTTACCATCAACCTTAGACGCACAGTTCGGGACCCCCTACCCGAGATCCGCTGGTTTTGACACCAACAAGGGGGTCATCTACGGTCCATTATACATTTTTGTGTATGTATGTGATGAGCTGGCCCGAGTCAACCATTACCAAGTGTGCTTTGACTGTCACATGTGCCCAGCTCGCTCGAATACGAAGGGAACTAGGTTTTTTTTGCAAAACTGTTAGAACAAAAGATCTGCCTCCCTCACCTGGTCGCACACCTGGTTGGATCGAGCCCACCTGCGCCGACCAAGCCCACCCGCTACCCTCTCCCAACCCTAGCTCGCAGACTACATCGTCACCGCGTCCTCGCCGCCACTGCCGCAGCAGTAGCCATGGTCGCCGCCATCTCTCCGTCGTCGTAGCCATTGCTGCCACCCTCTCTCCTCGTGTCATCTTCGGGCTCTGTTCGATCTGGGCTATGTGGCTGCTCCGTTGTGGTTCCATTGATCCCGTGCCCGGATTGTGGTGAGAAGGTCAAGTTCTACCGCTCTGGTACCGACGAGCACGAGGGGTGGGTCTTCTACAGGTGCCGCAAACACTAGGTCAAGTTCCTATGTCTGTGTGGTAGATCTTTCTTCACTGGTTCTGCATCAGGGTTTTGGATCAGATTGAACTTAGTTAACTGGCATTAGGTTGGTACTGCATTAGGTTGGTACTGCAATTGGTTGGTGGTAGTTAACTGAACTTTATAGTTAACTGAAATTTTTCAGTTAACTGAATATGCTATGTTTCCTCTGTTTGATAGGTTACCTGTGATTTCTGGCGTTGGGAGCTAGAATATGTGCAGCATCTTGTTGAACATAGGGTTCTTGTTGGTGATGTTGTTGTGGATGCAATAGGAGTAGCTGAGGATAAAAGGGATGAGCTTGAGAGGAAGACCGAAGCAATGAACACAAGAAGCATAGCTGGAAGAGGCATGACTGGGATAGGTGTTGGCAGAGTTGAATTTGGGTCATTTTGCACCCCTAGTGAGAAGAACTTTGCTACCAAGCAGCAACTTGCTACGCTGCTTGGATTAGATAGAGAAATCCTACTGCTGCTGAAGCTGGTGATGGCTTTTGTTATGGTGCTTTGTGTGTTGTGTTTCATAGTAGTCATGAAGAAGTGAGATGTAGTGAAATTAGTGAGCACACTAAGTAGATTAAGTAGATTAAGTAATTGTTTTGGGTTTGGATGCATGCTTTGATGGTTGTAATGGTTGCATGTTGTGGTGCTTGTAATGGAATGTTGTTATGTTATCTTCGAATGCTGAATATGTACCAATGTTGTTATGTTACTTCTTTATTGAAACAGCAACACAGCATGTCTCGATTCAATTCTAATCATTTGACAACATATTACAGTTGAAAACCAAATCCATTGCACTTAGAATTTAGTTGACAAGCAAGATAAATTCAGTTGACAACCAAATCCATTTCACAACATACTTGGTCAAATTCAGTTTACATAGGGACAAGAACAAGATAAGTTCAGTCAAAATCATTCAGCATCCCCTTAAGTTTCTTTATCTTCTCCTTGGTCTCCTCTTTTTGTTTGAATAAGTCACCTAAGCTTTCTCTTCTCTTGCTTCAATTGATCCCTCTCCTACATGACTTGGTCCCTCTCTTTCTTTGCCTTAGCCCTGAATACCTGATGAATGTTTGTTACTGATTTGTCAGTGCTCTTCTTCTTCTCAAGCTCTTCCTTCAGATCATCCAGAGCAATTTGTGTGTTTCCTAAATGGCTCATTGCTTGCTCCTTTTCAGCCACTAGTTTGGCAAAATCAACCTTGAAATGTCTCAGCTCATTCTCCATTTTTGTCTTCTCTTCCATGATCTTCAAGTTCTGTTCAACACTCAACACATTTTCTTTTAGACTTTGTTTTGTCTCCTCTTCATACATGCTCCATATGGTAGCTAGGCTCATCTTCAATGCTTCAGGCCACTCAGGGTCTATCCATTCCACATAGGTGCATTTAGGTACTTCCTATCATCCAAAGAGACATTCAGTTAAGTGACATTATTCAGTTATCTGCAAATCTTCAGATAAAAGCCATTGTCTCTGTAAAATGATGATAAAATGGCACTATTATCTGGATTTTTACAAACCTTGTGTGCACAAGCCAGGAATCTTCTTCCACTGTCAACTGATTGAAAAGCCACATGCTTCTCACAGAAAGATCCATGCTCACATGTAAAGCTAGGCAGATATGTGACCAGGCCAGTCCATTATTTGCAAAAAATTGTTGCAAGAGGCTAAAAATCAGAAGAAGAAAAATTGCATTTGTTAAGTATAACCCTAGAAGCTGTTTAACCCTAGCTGTTGTTTAACCCTAGCTGCATGGAGGAGAGGACATGACTAACCTTGCTGGTCATCGAGTCATCTTCAGAAGAGGTTGGGAGATCATCCTAGGACACCATGGTTGCTGCTGGAGACCAGGGGAGCAGGAGTAGAGGAGGAGTGGAGGATGAAGATGAAGATGAAGATCTGGTGGAAGAGGAGGAAGAAGAAAGGGATCTCGTGGTGGTGGACCTGGTGGTGGATCTGGTGGTTGCTCTGGTGGTGGTGGATCTATTGGTGGACCAAAGGTGCATGCATAATGCAAGTTACAGGGTGTGCAAGTACAAATTTAACCAGTTGTAGGGTGTGTAGTGTTGCCATTTCAGATAGGTGGCAAAGTTCATTTAATTGTATTTTTCAGTTAAGCTGACTCAAATTTGGAAGCTAACTAAATTAATAAGATAACTGAATTTTTAAAGTTAACTGAATTTGCTGACAAAATTTGCAACAAGGTTCAGTTAAGACAAAATTCAGTTAAGACAAAGATAACTGAATTTTTACAGTAAACTAAATTTGCAGAGTTAACTGAATTTAGTTATCTGACAAAGTTCAGTTAAGACAAAGTTCAGTTAGAGATCGTTCAGTTAAGACAAAATTCAGTTAAGACAAAGATTCAATTTTCTAAGAACCTTAGCAACAAGATATTATTGGATTCTTGCCTTATATGACAACAAGACACTTTTGGATTCTTGCCTTATATAGCAACAAGACAGCATCAACAACATAAAGTACACTATTTTGTAGCACTTCAGCATCAACAGCATCAACAACACCTTATATACCAAATAGTGGATCTTAAAACAGCATCAACAGAGAACATAGTTCAAACAGCATCAACAGAGAACATAAAGCAACATCAACAGCATAGTTCAATTGCCACTTAGTTCAACAACCAGCCAACACATAGTTCAACATTGCTAATAGAAAGTAGAAATAACTTATGTGCTTAATATACAAGCACACCTAACAAAACTACACTATTTTATAACTTATATGCTGAAAATTTATATATTCCAGCATACCTAACTAACTACAACTGCCATCTTCTTCATGTTGGCAGTTCATAACACTCCATCTTCTTCAGTTCTTCATCTTCTGGAGGCGCTTCGAGCGGCGAACCTCCATGTCAACTGCCACCTTCCTCTTCTTCTTCCTGTCTAGCTGCGCTATGACATCCACCTGTGCTTCCAAGGCCAAGACCACCTCCACCTCCTGCTTGACGATGTCAGGAACATCGGGAAGCAGCTCGACGTCAATGGGGTAGTGCTTGTCACCCTCCCTGGCGACGGGCGCCACCATCTGGACCTCCGGCTCGAGGACGACGGACGCCGCCACATTGGCCTTCGGCTTGTCATCACAGAGGACAATCACCTTCGGCTCCTCCCAGCCAGTCGACCAGGACGAGTCGGTGGCGTAGCCAGAGTCGTCGTCGAAGCCGGAGTCGTACTCCGAGTCGGAAGAAATGTACTCGGAGAAGTCGTCGCGCCCGAGGAAGTCGGGCTGGTAGTGGTCCCGGTAGGCCGTGTTGACAGGCGCGGGGACGGCCAGGTCGACATTGTGGACGCACTCCGTTCGTGAGCCAACGCGCAACGGATCCGGCAGCCACGGCGCAGTGGCGGACCGATACATCCATGATAACCCACAAGTATAGGGGATCGCAATAGTTTTCGAGGGTAGAGTATTCAACCCAAATTTATTGATTCGACACAAAGGGAGTCAAAGAATATTCTCAAGTATTAGCAGCTGAGTTGTCAATTCAACCACACCTGGAAACTTAATATCTACAGCAAGGTATTTAGTAGCAAAGTAATATGATAGTAGTGGTAACAATAGCAGAAGTAACAGTAGCAAAAGTAATATTTTTGGTGTTTTATAGTGATGATAACAATAGCAACGGAAAAGTAAATAAGCGAAGAACAATATATGGAAAGCTCGTAGGCAATGGATCGATGATGGAGAATTATGCCAGATGTGGTTCATCATGTAACAGTCATAACCTAGGGTGACACAGAACTAGCTCCAGTTCATCAATGTAATGTAGGCATGTATTCCGAATATAGTCATACGTGCTTGTGGAAAAGAACTTGCATGACATCTTTTGTCCTACCCTCCCGTGGCAGCGGGGTCCTATTGGAAACTAAGGGATATTAAGGCCTCCTTTTAATAGAGTACCGGAACAAAGCATTAACACATAGTGAATACATGAACTCCTCAAACTACGGTCATCACCGGTAAGTATCCCGATTATTGTCACTTCGGGGTTAATGGATCATAACACATAATAGGTGACTATAGACTTGCAACATAGGATCAAGAACTCTCATATATTGATGAAAACATAATAGGTTCAGATCTGAAATCATGGCACTCGGGCCCTAGTGACAAGCATTAAGCATAGCAAAGTCATAGCAACATCAATCTCAGAACATAGTGGACACAAGGGATCAAACCCTAACAAAACTAACTCGATTACATGATAAATCTCATCCAACCCATCACCGTCCAGCAAGCCTGCGATGGAATTACTCAGGCACGATGGTGAGCATCATGAAATTGGTGATGGAGGATGGTTGATGATGACAATGGCGACGGATTCCCCTCTTCGGAGCCCCGAACGGACTCCAGATCAGCCCTCCCGAGAGAGTTTAGGGCTTGGCGGAGGCTCCGTATCGTAAAACATGATGAATCCTTCTCCCTGGTTTTTTCTCCCTGAAAGTGAATATATGGAGTCCAGGTTGAGGTCGGTGGAGCGTCAGGGGTCCCACGAGGCAGGGGGCGCGCCCAGGGGGGAAGGGGCGCGCCCCACCCTCGTGGATAGGTGGAGGCCCCCCTAACGTGGATCATCCTTCCAGTATTTATTATATATTCCAAAATAATTCTCCATTGATTTTCAGGTCATTCCGAGAACTTTTATTTCTGCACAAAAATAACACCATGGCAATTTTGCTGAAAACAGCGTCAGTCCGGGTTAGTTCCATTCAAATCATGCAAGTTAGAGTCCAAAACAAGGGCAAAAGTGTTTGGAAAAGTACATACGACGGAGACGTATCAACTCCCCCAAGCTTAAACCTTTGCTTGTCCTCAAGCAATTCAATTGATAAACTAAAAGTGATAAAGAAAAACTTTTACGAACTCTGTTTCCTCTTGTTGTTGTAAATATGTAAAGCCAGCATTCAAGTTTTCAGCAAAGATTATGAACTAACCATAGTCATAATAAAATTTAGGTCTCATGTTTACTCATATCAATGACATAATCAACTAGCAAGCAATAATAATAAATCTCGGATGACAACACTTTCTCAAAACAATCATGATATGATATAACAAGATGGTATCTCGCTAGCCCTTTCTGAGACCGCAAAACATAAATGCAGAGCACCTTTAAAGATCAAGGGCTGACTAAACATTGTAATTCATGGTAAAAGAGATCCAGTCAAGTCATACTCAATGTAAACTAACAGTAATGAATGCAAATGACAGTGGTGCTCTCCAACTGGTGATTTTGAATAAGAGGATGATGACTCAACATAAAAGTAAAATGGATAGGCCCTTCACAAAGGGAAGCGGGGATGTAGAGGTGCTAGAGCTCGGTTTTGAAATAGATAAGAATAATATTTTGAGCGGCATACTTTCATTGTCAACATAACAACCGAGAGATGGCGATATCTTCCATGCTACACACATTATAGGCGGTTCCCAAACAGAATGGTAAAGTTTATACTCCCCTCCACCAACAAGCATCAATCCATGGCTTGCTCGAAACAACGAGTGCCTCCAACTAACAACAGTCCCGGGGGAGTTTTGTTTGCAATTATTTTGATTTGATTTGCATAAAGCATGTGACTGGGCATCCCGGTGACCAGCCATTTTCTCGTGAGTGAGGAGCGGAGTCCACTCCTCTTGAGAATAACCCGCCCAACATGGAAGATACAGACAGCCCCGGTTGATACATGAGCTATTCGAGCATACAAAACAGAATGTTTATTTGAAGGTTTAGAGTTTGGCACATACAAATTTACTTGGAACGGCAGGTAGATACTGTATATAGGTAGGTATGGTGGACTCATATGGAATAACTTTGGGGTTTATGGAATTGGATGCACAAGCAGTATTCCCGCTTAGTATAGATGAAGGCTAGCAAAAGACTGGGAAGCAACCAGCTAGAGAGCGACAACAGTCATGAACATGCATTAAAATTAATCAACACCGAATGCAAGCATGAGTAGGATATAATGCACCATGAACATAAATATCGTAGAGGCTATGTTGATTTTGTTTCAACTACATGTGTGAACATGTGCTAAGTCAAGCCACTCGAATCATTCAAAAGAGGATACCACCCTATCATACCACATCACAACCATTTTAATAGCATGTTGGCACGCAAGGTAAACCATTATAAGCTCCTAGCTAATTAAGCATGGCATAAGCAACTATGATCTCTAATTGTCATTGCAAACATGTTTATTCATAATAGGCTGAATTAGGAACGATGAACTAATCATATTTACAAAAACAAGAGAGGTCGAGTTCATACCAGCTTTTCTCATCTCAATAAGTTCATCATATAATCATCATTATTGCCTTTCACTCGCACGACCGAATAGTGTGGATAATAATAATAGTGCACGTGCATTGGACTAAGCTGAAATCTGCAAGCATTCAATTCAAGAGAGAAGACAAGGTAATATGGGCTCTTTGTCAGATCAATCAATAATGCATATAAGAGCCACTCAACATTTTAATTATGGTCTTCTCCTCTCGACCCCCAAAGGAAAGAAAAGAAATAAAACTATTTACACGGGAAAGCTCCCAACAAGCAAAAGAAGAACGAGATTTTTTGGGGGTTTTCTTTGTTTAATTATTACTACTACAACATGAAAAGTAAACTAACTAAAAGCTACAACTAATTTTTTTGTTTTTACTAAGGTTTATTAAACTCACAAGAAGAAAGCATAAAAAGGAAAATAAACTAGCATGGATGATACAATGAAAAAGTATGAGCACCGGCAACTAGCAATGAGTGTGTGAACATGAATGTAATGTCGGTGAGAAATACGTACTCCCCCAAGCTTAGGCTTTTGGCCTGAGTTGGTCTATGGCCACGATTAGCCTGGCGGATATCCATAGTAGTAGCTGGGGTCGTATTGAGATGCAGCAGCTATTGCCTCATGAGCTGCCGCTCGGAGGCGAGCCGTCTCCATCCTCCTCTTATACTCGTCCGCCTCCTCCCTGGTCATAACATATCTCCCTTTTGCCTGGGAGTCAAAGAAAGCAGGAGCAGGGAGAGCGACGTGATTGGTGCGTCGTCTGTCAAAGATTAGTCGATACTGGAGGAACTGATCATTCCTCTCAACAAACTGATGACAAACCATAGCCTCATAATCTAAATAAATAGGAGGCAACTCAATATCATACCCATGAATGGGTATACCAAGAAAATTAGCTAGACGGGTTGCATAAATTCCACCAAAGAAATCTCCATTAAATCGATTATTATGCAACCTACATGCGACAATGGCTCCCAAGTTATATTGTCTATCTCCTAATACAGCACTCTTGAGAACGCTAAGATCTAGAACGCACATGTGACATGCTTCATCCATACCATTTATGCACCTACCTATGAAGAGAGCAAAATAATGTATAGCAGGAAAATGAATGCTCCCTATGGTAGCTTGTGTTATATCTCTAGATTCCCCCACCGTTATGCTAGCAAGAAAATCTCTAAACTTAGATTTGCGAGGCTCACTAGTGCTGCCCCATTGTGGAAGTTTGCAAGCCGTATTAAAATCTCTAAGTCCATAGTATAATAATTTTCATAAAGATCAAATAGGACAGTTTGAGAATTACGTGATGATGAAAATTCAAACCTTCTCACAAATGAATCGGTGAGATAATGGTATTGGCGGCACTTATCTGCCTCGAAGCTCTCAAGATCGGCATTACGCACATATGCGTTAAATTCTTCCTTGATTCCTGCTCGATCCATAAAGTCCTCTAAAGGCCATTCACAAGCCCGCACCTGAGCTTCCCTCGGTGGTTCATCATCGGCATCGCGTATTGCGAGCCTGGGTCCTTCCTTCCTTGAAGGACCACCTTGGTACATTTTCCTAAACATATTTCTTCCTCTGAAAAATTTCTGAAATTTTTAGTAACTTCAAAATAAAAGTGAACCAAACTCAACAATATTGATAGCAACTACTCCTACAAGTGCATAGAGACTATATCATGCATCAAAACTACTTTTGACCATATAAATTTGACATGCAAGCTCAATAACAGGGTCACCTAAGCAGCAAAAATATGCAATGAATAAAGCACTAGAACAAAAACTAATTGGACCACTTGAGGAGTCACATACCAAGGAACAATCCCCCAAAGCAGTTTTGTGAGATGTGCTTTGAGCAAGGAGATCGAAAATGGCAGCAAGATGAGCTTGGACTCGGGTTTGAGCTGGTTAGTGGTGTTTGTGGGAGGAAGAAGGAATGTGTGGTAGCTGGAATAAGTGGGGGGTCACCATGGGCCCACGAGGTAGGGGCGCGCCCAGGGGGTAGGGCGCGCCCTCCACCCTCGTGGCTAGGTGCTTGCTCCCCCTGCTGTGTTTTCAGTGCCATATATTCTCAAATATTTCAGAAAAAATCATATTTAAATTTCAAGGCATTTGGAGAACTTTTATTTTCGGGATATTTTTCATTGCATGGATAATTCAGAAAACAGACAAAAAAATACTATTTTTGCTTTATTTAATATAAATAACAGAAAGTAAAAAGAGGGTACAGAGAGTTGTGTTTTCTAAATTCATCCATCTCATGCTCATCAAAAGGAATCCACTAACAAGGTTGATCAGGTCTTGTTAACAAACTCATTCCAAATAACATGGAACCGGAGAATTTTCAAATAACACTAGGTTACCTCAATGGGGATGTGCATGTCCCCAACAATAAGAATATCATATTTCTTCTTGACAGTAGGAAGAGGAAATTCAAAACCTCTAAAAATAATTGTTGAAATTTTTCCAATTGAATTGATATTGTGGACTTGAGGTTGTTTCCTCGAAAAGTGTACCGTATGCTCATTACTATTAACATGAAAAGTGACATTGCCTTTGGTGCAATCAATAACAGCCCCTGCAGTATTCAAAAAGGGTCTTCCAAGAATAATAGACATACTATCGTCCTCGGGAATATCAAGAATAACAAAGTCCGTTAAAATAGTAACGTTTGCAACCACAACAGGCACATCCTCACAAATACCGACAGGTATAGCAGTTGATTTATTAGCCATTTGCAAAGATATTTCAGTAGGTGTCAACTTATTCAAATCAAGTCTATGATATAAAGAAACAGGCATAACACTAACACCGGCTCCAAGATCACATAAAGCAGTTTTAACATAGTTTCTTTTAATGGAGCATGGTATAGTTGGTACTCCTGGATCTCCTAACTTCTTAGGTATTCCACCCTTAAAAGTATAATTAGCAAGCATGGTGGAAATTTCAGCTTCCGGTATCTTTCTTTTATTTGTCACAATTTCTTTCATATATGATATACTTAGCGTAAGGATTCATTTTGAGCATGTCAGTCAAACGCATACGTAAGAAGATAGGTCTAATCATTTCAGCAAAGCGCTCAAAATCCTCATCATCCTTTTTCTTGGATGGTTTAGGAGTAAAAGGCATGGGTTTCTGAACCCATGGTTCTCTTTCCTTATCGTGCTTCCTAGCAACAAAGTCTCTCTTATCATAACATTGATTCTTTAATTGTGGGTTATCAAGATCAACAGCAGGTTCAATCTCTACTTCATTGTCATTACTAGGTTGAGCATCTACATGAACATCATTATTAACATTATCACTAGGTTCATGCTCATTACCAGATTGGGTTTCAACATCAGAAATAGAAATATCATTGGGATTCTCAGGTGTGTAAATAATAGGTTCACTAGAAGCATGCAAAGTCCTATCATTTTACTTTTTCTTCTTCTTAGAAGGACTAGGTGCATCAATATTATTTCTCTTAGAATCCTGCTCAATTCTCTTAGGATGGCCTTTAGGATACAAAGGTTCCTGAGTCATCTTACCCGTTCTAGTCATAACTCTAACAGCATTATCATTTTTCTTACTATTTAATTCATTGAGCAAATCATTATGAGTTTTAAGTACTTGTTCTACTTGAGTTGTAACCATAGAAGCATGTTTACTAATAAGTTCTAGTTCACCTTTAACATTGGCCATATAATTACTCAAGTGTTAAATCATGTAAGCATTACGTTTTAATTCTCTACCAAAATAGGCATTGAAGTTTTCTTGCTTAACCATAAAGCCATCAAACTCATCCAAGCATGGGCTAGCAAACTTAGTAAGAGGGATTTCAGCTTTATCATATCTATAGAGAGAATTTACCTTTACTACCAGTGTCGGGTTATCAAGACCATGAGTTTCCTCAATAGGCGATGGACTAAAACCATGTATTTCTTCAACAAGCGGTAAATTAAGACCATGTATTTCTTCAATAGGAGGTAAATTCTTAACATCTTCAGCTTTAATACCTTTTTCTTTCATAGATTTCTTTGCCTCTTGCATATCTTCAGGACTGAGAAATAGAATACCCCTTTTCTTCGGAGTTGGTTTAGGAGTTGGTTCAGGATTTGGATCAGGAAGTGTCCAATTATTTTCATTAGTCAACATATTATTCAATAGAATCTCAGCTTCATCTGGTGTTCTTTCCCTGAAAACACAACCAGCACAACTATCCAGGTGGTCTCTGGAAGCATCGGTTAGTCCATTATAAAAGATATCAAGTATTTCATTTTTCTTAAGAGGATGATCAGGCAAAGCATTAAGTAATTGGAGAAGCCTCCCCCAAGCTTGTGGGAGACTCTCTTCTTCAATTTGCACAAAATTATATATTCCCTTAAATCAGCTTGTTTCTTATGAGCGGGGAAATATTTAGCAGAGAAGTAATAAATCATATCCTGGGGACTACACACACAACCAGGATCAAGAGAATTAAACCATATCTTAGCATCACCCTTTAATGAGAATAGAAATAATTTAAGGATATAATAGTAGCGAGTTTTCTCATCATTAGTGAACAGGGTGGCTATATCATTTAATTTAGTAAGATGTGCCACACCAGTTTTAGATTCATAGCCATAGAAAGGATCAGATTCAACTAAAGTAATTATCTCAGGGTCAACAGAGAATTCATAATCCTTATCAGTAAAAAAGATAGGTGAAGTAGCATAAGCAGGATCATATTTCATTCTAGCATTCAAAGTTTTTTGTTTCAACTTAGCTAATAATTTCTTAAGATCACTCCTATCATTGCAAGCAAGAAAATCTCTAGCAGTTTCTTCATCCATAACATAGCCCTCAGGCACAACAGGTAATTCATATCTAGGGGGAGAATCTTCATCATCACTTTCATCAATATAATCAGTTTAAATAATTTCATTCTCTCTAGCCCTAGCAAGTTGTTCATCAAGAAATTCACCAAGTGGCACAGTAGTATCAAGCATAGAAGTAGTTTCATCATAAGTATCATGCATAGTAGAAGTTTCATCATCAATAACATGCGACATATCAGAATTAATAGCAGAAGCAGGTTTAGGTGTCGCAAGCTTACTCAAAACAAAAGGTGAATCAAGTGCAGAGCTGGATGGCAGTTCCTTGCCTCCCCTCGTAGTTGAGGGATAAATCTTGGCTCTTGGATCTTTCACAATCTTCATAATGATAAGCATATGTAAATCCCAAGTGACTCAAAGAATAGATCTATGCTCTCCAGCAACGGCGCCAGAAAATAGTCTTGATAACCCACAAGTATAGGGGATCACAACAGTTTTCGAGGGTAGAGTATTCAACCCAAATTTATTGATTCGACACAAGGGGAGCCAAAGAATATTCTCAAGTATTAGCAGCTGAGTTGTCAATTCAACCACACCTAGAAACTTAATATCTGCAGCAAGGTATTTAGTAGCAAAGTAATATGATAGTAGTGGTAACGATAGCAGAAGTAACAATAGAAAAAGTAATATTTTTGGTGTTTTATAGTGATGATAACAATAGCAACGAAAAAGTAAATAAGCGAAGAACAATATATGGAAAGCTCGTAGGCAATGGATCGGTGATGGAGAATTATGCCGGATGCAGTTCATCATGTAACAGTCATAACCTAGGGTGACACAGAACTAGCTCCAGTTCATCAATGTAATGTAGGCATGTATTCCGAATATAGTCATACGTGCTTATGGAAAAGAACTTGCATGACATCTTTTGTCCTACCCTCCCATGGCAGCGGGGTCCTTACGGAAACTAAGGGATATTAAGGCCTCCTTTTAATAGAGAACCAGAACAAAGCATTAACACATAGTGAATACATGAACTCCTCAAACTACGGTCATCACCGGTAAGTATCCCGATTATTGTCACTTCGGGGTTAACGGATCATAACACATAATAGGTGACTATAGACTTGCAACATAGGATCAAGAACTCTCATATATTGATGAAAACATAATAGGTTCAGATCTGAAATCATGGCACTCGGGCCCTAGTGACAAGCATTAAGCATAGCAAAGTCATAGCAACATCAATCTCAGAACATAGTGGACACTAGGGATCAAACCCTAACAAAACTAACTCGATTACATGATAGATCCCATCCAACCCATCACCTTACAGCAAGCCTACGATGGAATTACTCACGCACAATGGTGAGCATCATGAAATTGGTGATAGAGGATGGTTGATGATGACGATGGCGACGGATTACCCTCTCCGGAGCCCCGAACGGACTCCAGATCAGCCCTCCCGAGAGGTTTTAGGGCTTGGTGGCGTCTCCGTATCGTAAAACGTGATGATTTCTTCTCCTAGATTTTTTCTCCCCGAAACACAATATATAGAGTTGGAGTTGGAGTCGGAGAGGCAACAGGGGGCCCACGAGGTAGGGGCGCGCCCTAGGGGGGCAGGCGCGCCCCCACCCTCGTGGAGAGACGGTGGGCCCCCTGGCCTTCATCTTTGGCAGGTATTTTTCTTATTTTTTGAAAAGTGGCTCCGTGAAGTTTCAGGTCATTCCGAGAACGTTTGTTCCTGCACATAAATAACACCATGGTAATTCTGCTGAAAACAACGTTAGTCCGGGTTAGTTCCATTCAAATCATGCAAGTTAGAGTCCAAAACAAGGGCAAAAGTGTTTGGAAAAGTAGATATGACGGAGACGTATCACCTAGTACGGGGGCGACGCTCCGGGCTACTGTCAACGTCCCACGCGGTGTCGACCACTGGGGCGCCCTTCCCCTTTTTGGGCGCTTTCGCCTCCAGATGTGCCGAGACCACCCTCTTCTTCTTCTTCTCCTCGGGAGGAGGGTTGTTTTCCTCCTCCTCCTCCTCTTCCTCGTCGTTGTCCTCTGGGACAGAGGAATGGGCCTCGTCATCTTCAGACGTCACGTCCGAACTGCCCTTGCGACGGGGGCCACTCTTGGCCCCCTTGGCTTTCTTCTTGGCCTTCTTCTCCGGCGCTATATATGGCACCGATACCAGCATCTTTGCCAAGCGCGGGACGACTGGTTCTTCGGACAGCAGAGCCGGACATTGGATCTGCTTCGCCCTCTCCACCCAGCCCTAAGAGAGCAATACTAAGCTCTTAGACATCATCCTTGAAACATTTAAGTTGGGAATACATCAAAAGTAACATGCCTCGTTGGCGGGGCGGTTACAATTGTGACCACGGTCTGAGTCCGTGGCCGGTGGCTTCTCGTTGCCCTTGAAGAGCAACTTCCAGGCCCCTTCGTGAGAAGTATCGAAGAGCTTTTTCAGGGTCTAGTGCTTCTTCGAATTGAACTCCCATAAAGGGCGTCTTCGGTGCTGGCACGGAAGAATCCGGCGGATTAGCATCACCTGGATAACGTCAACGAGCTTAACGTCCTTGGTCACCATGCTTTGAACGCGCGTCTACAGCGCTATCAGCTCGTCAGGTGAACACCAGTCCGGACTCTTCTTGACCTAGGAGGTGAGTCGCATGGGAGCACTGGAGCGGAATTCGACAGCTGCGGCCCAAGTGGTTCCACGAGGTTCTGTAATGTAGAACCACTACTTTTTCCATTCCTTTACTGTCTCCGCAAAGGTGCCTTTGGGCCAGGAGACATTGGATAGCTTGCTCACCATGGCCCCTCCACACTCCGTGTGCTGGCCATCCACCACCTTCGGCTTCACGTTGAAGACTTTGAGCCACAGCCCGAAGTGGGGATGGATGCGGAGGAAGGCCTCGCACACGACAATAGACACCGAGATGTTGAGGAAGGAATTCGGGGACAGATCATGGAAATCTATCCTGTAATAGTACATCAGCCCGCGGACGAAAGGGTGGAGTTGAAACCCTAGCCCGCGGAAGAAATGGGCTATGAATACTACCCTCTCTGTGGGCTCCGGCGTGGGGACGATTTGTCCCTAGGCTGGCAGACGATGGGCGATCTCCTTTGCCAAATATCCGGCCGCCCGAAGCTTAGTAATGTCCTCCTCCTTGATAGAGGAGACCATCCACTTGCCCTGACCACCAGATCCGGACATGGTTGCTTGAGTGGAAAGGAGATGAGAACTTGGGCGCTGGAGCTTGAGATCGGAAAGGCGGAGACGGAGAGAGAGCGCGAGGAGAGGAAGAGGGAATCCTTATCCCCTTATAAAGGCAGCAAATATTGAACGCCTCCTCACTCGCCTTAGGATTCACATGGTCCCTAGGGATATATAAACGGCACGGTTGAGTTACCCATGCCAGCATTGATGAGAATCCCGCAATAATGGGGCACGATCTCTGTTTTGACAAGACGTGTTGATAGCAACCGCATCTCGAAGCGTGGAATGGCAGAGGAAAAATGGTTCGAAATTATAACCGGACAGACGTGATGTCGTGTTGGAAAAAACCTGTCAACATATTAGATTCGTGCAAATATTATATTCTCTCTGCGGTTGTGTATGGTGTGCGTAACAGGTCAGGATACTATCATTACATCCAAAGACTATCTTGGAGTTCGGAGAAAGGGGAACCCGCCTTGCAATTCCGAAGACAATCTGCACGCCGGACTCCTCGTCATTGAAAGCCCGGTTCAGGGGCTACTGAGGTAGTCCTGGACTAAGGGGTCCTCAGGCATCTAGCCTTTTATCCATGGGCCGGACTGATGGGTTGTGAAGACATGAAGGCCGAAGACTGCACTGTGTCCGAATTGGACTCTACTTGGCGTGGAAGGCAAGCTTGGCGACCAAAGATTCCTTCTTATGTAACCGACTCCATGTAAACCCTAGATCCCCTCGGTGTCTATATAAACCGAAGGGGGTAGTCCGAAGAGGACATCACATATACTCATTACCATATTCATAGGCTAAACTTCTAGGGTTTAGCTATTACGATCTCATGGTAGATCAACTCTTGTAATACTCATATTCATCAAAATCAATCAAGCAGGAAGTATAGGGTATTACCTCCATAGAGAGGGCCTGAACCTAGGTAAACATCGTGTCCCCCGTCTCCTGTTACCATCGATCCTAGATGCACAGTTCGGGACCCCCTACCCGAGATCCGCCGGTTTTGACACCGACACCCCTTTCCTTCTCTCCTCCCTCACCTTCCCTCTTATTCCAGTTATAACATAGGGTGACATAGAACTAGCTCCAGTTCATCAATGTAATGTAGGCATGTATTCCGAATATAGTCATACGTGCTTATGGAAAAGAACTTGCATGGCATCTTTTGTCCTACCCTCCCGTGGCAGCGGGGTCCTATTGGAAACTAAGGGATATTAAGGCCTCCTTTTAATAGAGTACTGGAACAAAGCATTAACACATAGTGAATACATGAACTCATCAAACTACATTCATCACCGGTAAGTATCCCGATTAGTGTCACTTCGAGGTTAACGGATCATAACACATAATAGGTGACTATAGACTTGCAACATAGGATCAAGAACTCTCATATATTGATGAAAACATAATAGGTTCAGATCTGAAATCATGGCACTCGGGCCCTAGTGACAAGCATTAAGCATAGCAAAGTCATAGCAACATCAATCTCAGAACATAGTGGACACTAGGGATCAAACCCTAACAGAACTAACTCGATTACATGATAAATCTCATCCAACCCATCACCGTCCAGCAAGCCTGCGATGGAATTACTCAGGCACGGCGGTGAGCATCATGAAATTGGTGATGGAGGATGGTTGAAGATGACGATGGCGACGGATTCCCCTCTCTGGAGCCCCGAACGGACTCCAGATCAGCCCTCCCGAGAGAGTTTAGGGCTTGGCGGCGGCTCCGTATCGTAAAACGTGATGAATCCTTCTCCCTGGTTTTTTTCTCCCCGAAAGTGAATATATGGAGTCCAGGTTGAGGTCGGTGGAGCGTTAGGGGGCCCACGAGGCAGGGGGTGCGCCCAGGGGGCAGGCACGCCCCCACCCTCGTGGACAGGTGGAGGCCCCCCTGACGTGGATCTTCCTTCCAGTATTTATTATATATTCCAAAATAATTCTCCGTAGATTTTCAGGTCACGAGAACTTTTATTTCTGCACAAAAATAACACCATGGCAATTCTGCTGAAAACGGCGTCACTCCGGGTTAGTTCCATTCAAATCGTGCAAGTTAGAGTCCAAAACAAGGGCAAAAGTGTTTGGAAAAGTAGATACGACGGAGACGTATCAATCCACCACCGGGCTCGCTGCCCCGAGTCGTCGGAGCGCATCTCCTGCATCGCAAAGCGGAGGACGAGTTAATAAGGGATACCGTTGTGGTGGTTGTAGGCGCGGTCCAGCTCGTCGTCGGTCATGACCTCGAGGAGGCCATGCGCGTGGTGATGCAACATCGCAATGTTGGGGAACCACTTCCCGATCTCCGTCAGGTCCGTGCGCATGGCCTTGTCGTTGCCTGCAAGGTCATCGATGACCCTCTTCCAGGCGGGGCTGTTCTCCATGTCCGCGGCGGCGGTGTGGTGGTCGGCAGCGGCGCAGTGGGGGTTTGGTGCGGGGTAACCGAGGCGACGTGGTTTGGTAGCGGGGTGGACTGAAGGTGAGTGGAGAGTGGAGCGGTGGGTGGGTGGCCTTAAAAGCAGAGAAGGAAACCGAAAAGGCATGGGCCACTAGCAACTACTATAGTTAGTTTAACTTGTGACGCCCCCAATTTGATCGTACACTAATCATACACGCAAATGTGTACGATCAAGATCAAGGACTCACGGGAAGATATCACAACACAACTCTAGACACAAATTAAAATAATACAAGCTTTATATTACAAGCCAGGGGCCTCGAGGGCTCGAATACATAAGCTCGAACACACAAGAGTCAGCAGAAAAAACAGCATCTGAGAACAGACATAAGTTAGACAAGTTTGCCTTAAGAAGGCTAGCACAAAAGCATCTACGATAGAAAAGGCAAGGCCTTCTGCCTGGGAGCCTCCTAACTACTCCTGGTCGTCAGCGGTCCCCACGTAGTAGTAGGCACCCTCGGGGTAGCAGTAGTCTTCAGTGGTGTCGTCTGGCTCCTGGGATCCGTCATCTGGTCGCAATAATCGGGTATGGGGGGAAAAGAGGTAGCAAAGCAACCGTGAGTACTCATCCAAAGTACTCGCAAGACTTACATCAGATCTAAACTAAGTATGCATCTATATCAAACGAATGGGTTGTATCTATGGACTAAACTGCAGAATGCCAGAATAGAGAGAAGGCCTAGTCCTATCGAAGACTAGCATCTTCTGGAAACCACCATATTGCTGCAATAGGATGGAGTAGAGTAGCATAAAGTAAAGTAGTAGAAGTGTTATCAACCTTGGCCAGAGATCCTTTCTCGACTCCCTGCGAGAAAGCAATCCCAGAGCCATACTATCCAGTTATCATCACAATCCAATTCTCATCACCATCCAGTTCTCATCACAAGTATCCAGTTCTAGTTGTATCGATCGGGATACAACTCCAAGTGTTCGTTACTGTAGGACAGGCTATCAATGGATATTTTCTTCCCTGCAGGGGTGCAACAACTTACCCACCACGCTCGATTAACTCCGGCCAGACACACTTTCCTGGGTCATGCCCGGCCTCGGCCAAACAAAACACCGCAACCCGACCTAGGCTTAATAGATATGTTAGCACGCCGTACTAAGCCTATGCCCCCAGGGTTCATGTAACGCCCTCGATGCGGCTATATCTCCCACGTGTCAAAGCACGACTTAGAGGCATAACCGCATTGAAAGCAATGTCGCAAGTGAGGTAATCTTCACAACAACCCATGTAATAAATAAGGGGAAAGATACATAGTTGGCTTACACTCGCCACGTCACACAAATAGCATAAATAACATTAAATTCATCCAAATACACTCAAGGTCCGACTACGGAACCAAAATGAAGATAAACCCCAAATGCAACATAGTCCCCGATCGCCCCAACTGGGCACCACTACTGATCATCTGGGAAAGACACGTAGTATCGTCCTAAGTCCTCATAGAACTCCCACTTAAGCTCAGTTGAATCTCCTGGAATGGTATCATCGGTCCCTACATCTGGTTTTGGAAGAAATCTGTGAGTCACGGGGACTCAGCAATCTCACACCCTCGCGATCAAGACTATTTAAGCTTAGGAAGGGTAAAAGGTATGATGTGGAGCTGCAGCAAGCGACTAGCATATATGGTGGCTAACATACGCAAATGAGAGCGAGAAGAGAAGGGAAAAGCACGGTCAATGAACTATGATCAAGAAGAGATCCTAGAAGAACCTATGTTCAAGCATAACACAAGACCATGTTCTCTTCCCGGACTCCGCCGAAAAGAGACCATCATGGTTACACACGCGGTTGATGCATTTTAATTAAGTTAAGTTCAGGTTTTCTACAACCGGACATTAATAAATTCCCATCTGCCCATAACTGCGGGCACGGCTTTTGAAAGATCAAATCCCTGCAGGGGAGTCCCAACTTAGCCCATCACAAGCTCTCACGGTCAACGAAGGATATTCCTTCTCCCAAGACAATCCGATCAGACTCGGCATCCCGGTTACCAGACATCTCGACAATGGTAAAACAAGTCCAGCAACACCGCCCAAATGTGCCGACAAATCCCGATAGGAGCTGCACATATCTCGTTCTCAGTGCACACTCACATGAGACATCCTACGAGTAAAACCAACCCTCAAGTTGCACCGAGGTGGCCCCACAGTCTACTCGGTCGAACCAACACTCAGAGGAGCACTGGCCCAGGGGGTTTAAATAAAGATGAACCTCGGGCTCCGGAAACCCAAGGGAAAAAGAGGCTAGGTGGAAAATGGTAAAACCAATGTTGGGCATTGCTGGAGGAGTTTATTCAAGGCGAACTGTCAGGGGGTTCCCATTATAACCCAACCGTGTAAGGAACGCAAAATCAAGGAACATAACACCGGTATGACGGAAACTAGGGCGGCAAGAGTGGAACAAAACACTAGGCATAAGGCCGAGCCTTCCTCCCTTTACCAAGTATATAGGTGCATTAAGATAAACAAGATAATATAATGATATCCCAATAATAAACATGTTCCAACAAGGAACAAACTCCAATCTTCACCTGCAACTAGCAACGTATAAGAGGGGTTGAGCAAGGCGGTAACATAGCCAAACAACGGTTTGCTAGGACATGGGGGGTAGTGGTTTGACATGGCAATATGGGAGGCATGATAATCAAGTGGTAGGTATCATAGCATAGGCATAGCAAAAGAGCGAGCATCTAGCAAGCAAAGATAGAAGTGATTTCGAGGGTATGGTCATCTTGCCTGCAAAGTTCTCTGAGTTGACTTGATCCTCGTAAGCGTACTCAACGGGCTCCTCGATCACGTACTCGTCTCCCCGCTCTACCCAAAGCAAGAACAACAAGCAAAAGGAACACAATCAACCACGTGCAATGCACAAACAACATGATGCAAAACATGTCATGATATGCGGGATGCGGGATGCGATGCATATGCATGATTCAGAAAGGAATGATTGACCCTGGCCTCAACTTGGAAAACCAAGAGTGCCACTAGAAAGGTGAGTTGATTTCGGTCGAAATCGATATAAAGATCACCGGAATCGGATGCACGGTTTGGAAATGACAAGCAAAACAAATATGGCACCGGTCTGCGATTAACAGCACGAGACCATCTAAATGCATCAAGAACAACATGCTACAGCACTCCAACATGGCAACAAAATACATGGCAGGGATCCACTCAAGATTCTTGACAAAAGATGAACACTGAACTACGGCTAATTCACTCATTAGCAGGTTCAAACAAGCATGGCAAAAGTGCAAAAGATAACAGGTTACAGACTTTGCGGAATAATCAACAAGTTAGGAATTTAACATCAGGAAGCAAAGTTTAGAGCACGATAACTACATGCTACAGGAACATATCATGGCAAATCAAAGCATGGCATGAAGCTACTCAAAGCATACAACAAAAGTCCCTTACTGACTATAAGCCAAAAGGGATCAGAAAATACAATTGCAACCACGTGAACATAGCAATTATCGTTAATAGATTCAGACTTAGTGAAAAACTGGAGCATGGCAAAACAGATATCAAGTAGGCATGTTTACGAGCTCGATGCACTCACTACGAGGCATTGCATGATAGACTAAGCATACATCCAGCAGGTAGACATGGCATAGAAGATAAACATGGCAAGAACAACAACATAGCATATATGGATCAATTACAACAAGCTCGGCAAAATTGCCAAACATGTTAACAATCTGCCAGGAACATTTTATAGAAAAAGTAGAGCTCGATTGACTCAAGCTAGGGTGCTCCATAAATGCAAACAAAGCCATGGATGAATAGAGCACCACAATATCTACAAAACATCCTTACTGCTCATGCTCAAAAGATGCACGGATCACTAGGTATCAACATGAACACATGGCATAAAAATAAGGACAGGGCAGAGACAGAATATTTCTAAGTCCCTGAAATCAGCAACATTAAGTAAGCTACTTTGCATGCTTGTAAAGATGGCATACACCCCTGTAAAGATGGCATGGCATACTTCAAAACACATGTAGAGCTCAGGATCATAGCATGCACACATTAATCATGGCAAAAATGACAAAAGAGCAAAAGCTGATAACAGATCTGAAACTAACATCACATAGCCCTCTTCCAACAGCATTTAGGGCATCAAGATGAGCTCAAATGAAAATTATGCAATGAGATGAAATGAGGTACTCGACGAGACGAACATTTTGATATGCTACACGCACGAATCGGAGCAACGGTAATGAAGTTATGATGCGTCAAAGAAAGCAAAAATAATTAGGGTTTCGGGCAAAAATTCAACCCTCGAATCTCAGATCTGGATCCGGTTGCACTGTAGCAGCTCGGGGTCGCCGGAGAAAATGGAGCTGTGGTGGCCGGACTTGTCGTTCGAGGAGGAGGAAGGAGAGGGAGCCGGATCCGGGGCATGGCTCGCCGGAGTTGAACTTGGCGCGGTGGAGGAGCTCGCCGGGATTCCGGGCGGCGAGGTCGGGCGCGGTGAGGAGGAGCGAGGCGGCGGTGATGGTCGTCGCCGGCGAAGGGCGGTGCGGCGCCGGGGCGGAACAGCGGCGAGGGCGGCCGGGCATGGGGTCGGCGGCGAGGGCGGCCGGGCACGGGGTCGGCGGCGTCGGGCGCGGGGACGAGTGGAGGCGGGCGGCGCGGATCTGGGCCGCGGGGGCCGGTTGCGAGCTCCCGTGGGCCACGGCGGTGGCGGGCGCCGGTTGCCACGTGGCGTGAGCGGATAGGGCACGGGCGGCGACGGCTTGTCCGGCCGGATTCGGGCGTTGTCCGGCGCGGAGATGGGCGAGGCTAGGGTTTTGCCCGGATTTGGAAATGGGGGGTCTATTTATAGAGGTAGAGGGAGCTAGGAAGCTCCAAATTAGGTGCGGTTTGCGGCCACGCGATCGTGATCGAACGGCCTAGGTGATGGGAGAGGTTTAGGTGGGTTTTGGGACACTTTGGAGGAGTGTTGGGCTGCAACACACACGAGGCCTTTTCGGTCCCTCTGTTAACCATTGGAGTATCAAACGAAGTCCAAATGGCACGAAACTTGATAGGCGGTCTACCGGTAGTAAACCAAGGCTGCATGACAAGTCTTGGTCCAATCCGAAAACGTTTAACACCCGCACATGAAAAGAGGTAGAAAGGGACACCGGAGGACATAGGAGTGCCGGAATGCAAAACGGACAACGGGGAAAAATGCTCGGATGCATGAGACGAACACGTATGCAAATGCAATGCACATGATGACATGATATAAGATGCATGACAAAGACAAAACGACACGAAGGCAAAAACCCAACAACGAGGAAATAAAATAACTTAGTGCCAAAAATGGCAAGAGTTGGAATACAGATAAGGCAAGTTACATCCGGGGTGTTACAGCACTCCACCACTATGAAAGGATCTCATCCCGAGATCTAGGACTGGAAAAACTCCGGGTACTCAGAACGGAGGTGATCCTCGCGTTCCCAGGTGGCTTCACGGTCGGAATGATGTGACCACTTGACTTTGAGGAATTTGATAGACTTGTTGCGAGTCTTGCGCTCAGTTTCTTCAAGAATAGCAACGGGGTGCTCACGATAAGACAGGTCTTCTTGGAGATCAATGTCTTCGAAGTTGACGGTGCAGTCAGGAGTCTTGAAACACTTGCGGAGTTGAGAGATATGAAACACGTCGTGCACGTTTGCAAAGTTGGAGGGAAGCTCAAGTTGATAGGAGAGATCGCCTCTTTTGCTGATGATCTTGAAGGGACCCACGTATCTAGGGGCAAGCTTCCCTTTGATACCGACGCGACGAGTACCTTTCATTGGAGAGACGCAGAGGTAAACATGGTCTCCGATCTCGAAAGCCAAGTCACGATGCTTGCTATCATAGTAACTCTTCTGGCGCGATTGCGCGGCTTTCAGATTATCACGGATGACTTTACACATTTCTTCAGCCTCTGTGATCAAGTCATTTCCAAGAAGTTGACGTTCACAAGTCTCTGACCAGTTAAGAGGAGTACGGCACTTCCTGCCATAGAGAATCACGAATGGTGCCTTGCCCGAACTCGCTTGGAAGCTGTTGTTGTAGGAGAACTCGGCATATGGAAGACAATCTTCCCACTTCATACTGAAGGAGATGACGCAAGCCCTGAGCATATCTTCAAGAATCTGATTTACTCGCTCGACTTGGCCACTAGTTTGAGGATGAAAAGTTGTGCTGAAGCGAATGCTGGTGCCCATGGCCTTCTGAAAAGAATCCCAGAACTTGGAGGTGAAGATGCTGCCATGATCTGAAGATATCAACTGCGGAATGCCATGCAAGGAGACAATCCTGGAGGTATATAGCTCTGCCAACTGAGCTGCTGTGATGGATTCTTTGATAGGAAGAAAATGAGCCACTTTAGTGAGTTTGTCGATGACAACGAAGATAGCATCATTGCCACGCTTGGACTTTGGAAATCCAGTCACGAAGTCCATCTCAATATGGTCAAACTTCCATTCTGGGATGGCAAGAGGTTGGAGGAGACCAGCTGGTCGTTGGTGTTTTGCTTTCACTCTTCTGCAGACATCACATTCGTTCACGAACTGAGCAATCTCGCGCTTCATTCAAGTCCACCAATACGACTGCTTGAGGTCATGGTACATCTTTGTACTTCCAGGGTGGATAGAGAGGAGTGAATTGTGAGCCTCGTTCATAATGACTTTATGAAGGTCACCTTTAGGCACAACAATGCAATCCTCGAAGAATAGAGTATCCTTGTCATCAAGACGATAGCACTTGTACTTGGGTTGACTCTTGGCAATCCCAATCTTCACCTTCTTTATCATAGCATCAAGAAGTTGAGCCTCATGAATCTGATCTTCCAAAGTAGGAGAGACTTGGAGGTTGGCGAGGAAACCTTGAGGAACAACTTGAAGGTTGAGTTTGCGGAAAGCTTCACAAAGCTCGGGTTGGTAAGGCTTGAGAATCAAACTGTTGCCGTAAGCTTTTCTGCTCAAAGCTTCATCAATTACATTGGCCTTGCCTGGAGTATATTCGATACTCGGATTATACTCTTGAATCATTTCGACCCAATGAGTCTGCCTGAGGTTGAGATTTGGCTGAGTGAAAATGTACTTGAGACTCTTGTGATGAGTGAAGATGTCCACTTTTCTTCCCAATAAGAGATGTCTCCAAGTTAAAAGAGCATGGACAACTGCCGCCAACTCGAGGTCATGAGTGGGGTAGTTCTTTTCATTGGGCTTCAATTGGCGAGAGGTATAGGCCACAACTTTCTTCTCTTACATCAACACTGCACCAAGACCTTGAAGGGAAGCATCACAGAAGACCTCAAACGGTTTGGATTCATCAGGAGGAGTCAGAACTGGAGCAGTGACTAACTTCTCTTTCAGGGTGTTGAAAGCGATGTCACATTTAGGAGACCAGACATACTTCACATGCTTCTGGAGAAGGTTGGAAAGAGGCTTCGCGATCTTTGAGAAGTTCTCAACTAAGCTTCGACAATAGCTTGCGAGCCCAAGGAAGCTGCGGAGTTGCTTCACATTCTGAGGTGGTTCCCAATTCACAATTGCAGACACCTTCTCAGGATTAACCGCTATGCCCTTGGCAGAAATGATATGCCCAAGGTAGAGAACCTCATCGAGCCAAAACTCACACTTAGAAAACTTCGCATAGAACTGATGTTCTCTGAGTTTATCCAGCACCAATCTCAAATGCTTGGCATGATCCTCCTTGTTCTTGGAAAAGACCAAAATGTCATCGAGGTAGACCAAGACGAAGTCATTTGTGTAGGCGTTGAAGATGAAGTTCATCATGCGAGAGAATGTTGGCGGAGCATTGACGAGGCCGAAAGACATGACACTGTATTCATATGAACCGTAGCTTGTTCTGAATGTTGTCTTGGGGATATCTTGTTCACGAATGCGAATCTGATGATAGCCCATACGGAGATCAAGCTTGGAGAATACTTGAGCACCTTTGAGTTGTTCAAACAACTCGTTGATGTTGGGAAGTGGGTACTTGTTCTTTATGGTCTTCTTATTCAATGGACGGTAGTCGACACAAAGTCGGTCTGTTCCATCCTTCTTCTTCACAAAAAGAACACCACAACCCCATGGAGAAGAACTTGGTCGGATGAGACCCATACGCTCTTGAATATCGAGTTGCTTCTTCAGCTCCTTCAACTCTTCAGGTCCAAGCTTGTAAGGACGTTTGCAAACAGGTTTCGTGCTAGGCTCAAGATCGATGACGAATTCAACTGGCCGGTGCGGAGGCATTCCTGGAAGCTCTTCTGGAAAGACGTCTTGATATTCGCAAACGACCGGAATCTGAGAGATGGCATCCAGCTCGCCCTTCTCATTGAAAGAAAATAGTCGAATGGTATCATCACGAGCGGCAAAGACGATAACATCCTCAGACGAATGTGTCAATTGAATTTGTCTGGCAGCACAATCAAGGTGAGCCTTATGCTTAGAAAGCCAGTCCATTCCGAGAATAAGATCAATATCCGAGTTACCAAGGACCACTGGAGAGGATAGAAACTTATAGTCGCCCAACGTGATAGAGACATCCGGAGCAACCAAACTAGAAGTCAAAAGCTTGCCGGGAGAAACAACTTGCATGACTTTGGGCATAACCTCAGTGTCAACATTATGCTTCGATGCAAATGGGAATGACAAGAAAGAATGCGATGCACCAGTATCAAAAGGTACTTTTGCAGGAACATCGTTAACATGAAGGTTACTCATGATGACATCTGACGAGTCCTCTGCCTGAGCTGCATTCATCATGTTGACCTTGGCATACTTGGGGTTATGCTTGACCACTACGGTACTGGCAGATCTCACAGGAGGAGGAGGAGGAAGACGCCTCTGATTGAAGCATTTGTTGGCATAGTGACCCTTCTGCTGACACTTATTGCACGTGACCTCCGAGAGCGGACGGTGATACGGAGCACTTGATCTTGGAGCATGAGACGAAGTCTTGTTCTGAAAGCCTGGGTTGGGTGGGTGGGAAGATCCATTGCCACCTTTGCTCTTCTGCTGATAAGGCTGACGAAACAGAGGAGGAGGAGGCAACCAATACTTTTGCTGCTTAGAAGCCACTTGAGTTGAGGAAGAAGGAGTTGCATCTCTGACTCGCTTCTTGGAAGCATCGCACTTGAGTTGAGCAGTCTCTTGTTTCAGTGTCATGTTGTAAAACTCATCGTACTTCTGAGGCTCGAAAAGCATGAGAGCTAGTTGAAGATCTTCTCTGAGGCCACCTCTGAACTGGTAAATCATGCTCTTCTCATCGGGGACGTCCTGCTTGGCGAAACAAGCGAGCTTCTGGAACATGGTGTTATACTGGTAAACAGACAAGTTGCCTTGCTTCAGGTTGCGGAATTCCTCACGCTTGCTCTCAACAACACTCTGAGGAATGTGGTGAGCTTTGAAGTCTTGACGGAATTCATCCCAGGTAATCACACGGCCTCCTCTGGAATCTTTGTATTGCTGAAACGATTCTGTAGCTTGGTCTTTGAGTTGGAACGAGGCAAACTTGACAAAGTCCTCAGGCCTGACGTTGCTGCACTCGAAATGCTTGCCGATATCCACGAGCCAATCATTAGCGTCTGTTGCCTCAACACAGTTGCTGAAGGTCTTTGGCTGATTTGCGAGGAACTGGTTGAGTGTAGCAAACTGATTCTGATTGTTGCCATGGCCACGATTCCCTTGGTTGCGCTCTTGCAAGATTTGCAAAAGCATCTGTGTGCTTGCATTGGTAGCGGCCATCACAGCTTGACATGCCTCCGGAGGTGGAGGTGATGGTGGCGAATCAGGATTTGGAGTCGTGCGCGTTTGACGAGCCATCCTGGAGAGGGTGACATCCGTTAGCATCTTGACAGACATATAATGAAGCTGGATCAAATGGATCAAAATTGCAACATATAGTCTTAACATCCGAAGAAAATGAACGAATGCATTCCAATTGAAATGGTCACATTTCCATAAATTGAGAAGCCACTTAGATAGAGGTAGAAGAATAAAACAACAAGGTACGGACATGAACAAATACTTGGTGAGGATTACCCAATCACAAACCAAATATCCGCGGAAGAAATGCTAGAGCTACAAGAATTCCCACCTATGAAACTCCCGAACCTTTCCGGTTATGCAATCAGGTGTTGGGGATACAGGGGAAGCATAATATCTCACCCAAAGCTAGCAAATCCTACATCCAGTTGTATCCATCCTTCAACACATAACCAAGAAACCTTTGGAAATCATTTACCTCAACCTTCAAAAAGCATCCGTTATACGAGTTATGGCAATACTCCCGAACTCCCGCCCCAGTACTGGGTGGCGTCGAGGTTATCTCACCAACAACTGCATAAAAGAGATTTTCGATGTCGGCGAAACTCAGGTATTCCAGAATTGCAACGATAAAATTGTGATGACAACACCTCGGAGCTCAACTCCCCGGGACACTGCCACAACCCCTAAATGTCAGGAGGCACCAAGAATAATGTTCTCGTCACAAATTGATCGGAACGATTCCAAGATACCCACGTGATCCTAAATTTTTTTTTGTGAAATTTGAGAAGATAAGAGTCAAAACTCTATGTCAGGATGCCTCACCAGAGCGACGAAGGGACTGAGGAGTAAAAAGAAGTCCTACTCTCCGATATATATAATCCTAAGTGACTCAAAACATTTTTCTAGACTCAACAACGCCAGCGATTCGATCAAGCAGGGGGCTCCTAAGGTCGGGGAAGGCTCTGATTACCAACTTGTAATGCCCTCGATGTGTCTATATCTCCCACGTGTTGAAGCACGACTTAGAGGCATAACCGCATTGAAAGCAATGTCGCAAGTGAGGTAATCTTCACAACAACCCATGTAATAAATAAGGGGAAAGATACATAGTTGGCTTACACTCGCCACGTCACACAAATAGCATAAATAACATTACATTCATCCAAATACACTCAAGGTCCGACTACGGAACCAAAATGAAGATAAACCCCAAATGCAACGTAGTCCCCGATCGCCCCAACTGGGCACCACTACTGATCATCTGGGAAAGACACGTAGTATCGTCCTGAGTCCTCATCAAACTCCCACTTGAGCTTAGTTGAATCTCCTGGAATGGTATCATCGGTCCCTGCATCTGGTTTTGGAAGGAATCTGTGAGTCACGGGTACTCAGCAATCTCACACCCTCGCGATCAAGACTATTTAAGCTTATAGGAAGGGTAAAAGGTATGATGTGGAGCTGCAGCAAGCGACTAGCATATATGGTGGCTAACATACGCAAATGAGAGCGACAAGAGAAGGCAAAAGCATGGTCGATGAACTATGATCAAGAAGTGATCCTAGAACAACCTACGTTCAAGCATAACACGAGACCGTGTTCTCTTCCCGGACTCCGCCGAAAAGAGACCATCACGGTTACACACGCGGTTGATGCATTTTAATTAAGTTAAGTTTCAGGTTTTCTACAACCGGACATTAACAAATTCCCATCTACCCATAACCGCGGGCACGGCTTTCGAAAGATCAAATCCCTGTAGGGGAGTCCCAACTTAGCCCATCACAAGCTCTCACGGTCAACGAAGGATATTCCTTCTCCCAAGACAATCCGATCAGACTCAGCATCCCAGTTACAAGACATCTCGACAATGGTAAAACAAGTCCAGCAACACTGCCCGAATGTGCCGACAAATTCCGGTAGGAGCTACACATATCTCGTTCTCATAGCACACTCAGATGAGACATCCTACGAGTAAAACCAACCCTCAAGTTGCCCCGAGGTGGCCCCGCAGTCTACTCGGTCAAACCAACACTCAGAGGAGCACTGGCCCAGGGGGTTTAAATAAAGATGACCCTCGGGCTCCGAAAACCCAAGGGCAAAAGAGTCTAGGTGGCAAATGGTAAAACCAATGTTGGGCATTGCTGGAGGAGTTTTATTCAAGGCGAACTGTCAAGGGGTTCCCGTTATAACCCAACCGTGTAAGGAACACAAAATCAAGGAACATAACACCGGTATGACGGAAACTAGGGCAGCAAGAGTGGAACAAAACACTAGGCATAAGGCCGAGCCTTCCACCCTTTACCAAGTATATAGGTGCATTAAGATAAACAATATAATATAATGATATCCCAACAATAAACATGTTCCAACAAGGAACAAACTCCAATCTTCACCTACAACTAGCAACGCTATAAGAGGGGCTGAGCATGGCGGTAACATAGCCAAACAATGGTTTGCTAGGACATGGGGGGGTAGAGGTTTGACATGGCAATATGGGAGGCATGATAAGCAAGTGGTAGGTATTGTAGCATAGGCATAGCAAAAGAGCGAGCATCTAGCAAGCAAAGATAGAAGTAATTTCGAGGGTATGGTCATCTTGCCTGCAAAGTTCTCTGAGTTGACTTGATCCTCGTGAGCGTACTCAATGGGCTCCTCGATCACGTACTCGTCTCCCGTCTCTACTCAAAGCAAGAACAATAAGCAAAAGGAACACAATCAACCACGTGCAATGCACAAACAACATGATGCAAAACATGTCATGATATGCGGGATGCGGTATGCGATGCATATGCATGATTCGGAAAGGAATGATTGACCCTGGCCTCAACTTGGAAAACCAAGAGTGCCACTGGAAAAGTGAGTTGATTTCGGTCGAAATCGATATAAAGATCACCGGAATCGGATGCACGGTTTGGAAATGACAAGCAAAACAAATATGGCACCGGTCTGCGATTAACAGCACGAGACCATCTAAATGCATCAAGAACAACATGCTACAGCACTCCAACATGGCAAAAAATTTACATGGCAGGGATCCACTCAAGATGCTTGACAAAAGATGAACACTGAGCTACGGCTAATTCACTCATTAGTAGGTTCAAACAAGCATGGCAAAAGTGCAAAAGATAACAGGTTACAGACTTAGCAGAATAATCAACAAGTCAGGAATTTAACATCAGGAAGCAAAGTTTAGAGCACGATAACTACATGCTATAGGAACAAATCATGGCAAAGCAAAGCATGGCATGAAGCTACTCAAAGCATACAACAAAAGTCCCTTACTGACCATAAGCCAAAAGGGATCAGAAAATACAATTGCAACCACGTGAACATAGCAATTATCGTTAACAGATTCAGACTTGGTGAAAAATTGGAGCATGGCAAAATAGATATCAAGTAGGCATGTTTACGGGCTCGATGCACTCACCACAAGGCATTGCATGATAGACTAAGCATACACCCAGCAAGTAGACATGGCATAGAAGCTAAATATGGCAAGAACAACAACATAGCATGTATGGATCAATTACAACAAGCTCGGCAAAATTGCTAAACATGTTAACAATCTGCTAGGAACATTTTATAGCAAAAGTAGAGCTCGATTGACTCAAGCTAGGGTGCTCCATAAATGCAAACAAAGCCATGAATGGATAGAGCACCACAATATCTACAAAACATCCTTACTAATCATGCTCAAAAGATGCACGGATCACTAGGTATCAACATGAACGCATGGCATAAAAATAAGGACAGGGCAGAGACTTAGAATATTTCTAAGTCCCTGAAATCAGCAACATTAAGTAAGCTACTTTGCATGCTTGTGCTAGTCACCACAGAGATCACAAAAATACATGGCATACACCCCTGTAAAGATGGCATGGCATACTTCAAAACACATGTAGAGCTCAGGATCATAGCATGCACACATTAATCATGGCAAAAATGACAAAAGAGCAAAAGCTGATAACAGATCAGAAACTAACATCACATAGCCCTCTTCCAACATCATTTAGGGCATCAAGATGAGCTCAAATGAAAATTATGCAATGAGATGAAATTAGGTAATCGACGAGACAAACATTTTGATATGTTACACGCACGAATCGGAGCAAAGGTGATGAAGTTATGATGCGTCAAAGAAAGCAAAAATAATTAGGGTTTCAGGAAAAAAAGTCAACCCTCGAATCTCAGATCTGGATCCGGTTGCACTGTAGCAGCTCGAGGTCGCCGGAGAAAATGGAGCTGCGGTGGCCGGACTTGTCGTTCGAGGAGCAGGAAGGAGACGGAGCCGGATCCGGGGCGTGGCTCGCTGGAGTTGGACTTGGCGCGGTGGAGGAGCTCGCCGGGAATCCGGGCGGCGAGGTCAGGCGCGGTGAGGAGGAGCAAGGTGGCGGGCGGTGGTTGTCGCCGGCGAAGGGCAGCGCGGCGCCAGGGCAGAACGACGGCGAGGGCGGCTGGGAACGGGGTCGGCGGCGTCGAGCGCGGGGACGAGTGGAGGCGGGCGGCGCGGATCTGGGCCGCGGGGGCCGGTTGCGGGCTCCCGCGGGCCGCAGCGGCGGCGGGCGCCGGTTGCCACGTGGCACGAGCGGATAGGGCACGGGCGGTGGCGGCGTCTTGTCCAGCCGAATTTGGACATTGTCCGGCGCAGAGATGGGCGAGGCTAGGGTTTCGCCCGGATTTGGAAATGGGGGGTCTATTTATAGAGGTAGAGGGAGCTAGGAAGCTCCAATTGAGGTGTGGTTTGCGGCCACACAATCGTGATCGAACGGCCTAGGTGATGGGAGAGGTTTAGGTGGGTTTTGGGCCACTTTGGAGGAGTGTTGGGTTGCAATACACACGAGGCCTTTTTGGTCCCTCGGTTAACCGTTGAAGTATCAAACGAAGTCCAAATGGCACGAAACTTGACAGGCGGTCTACCGTAGTAAACCAAGGCCGCATGACAAGTCTCGGTCCAATCCGAAAACGTTTAACACCCGCACACAAAAATAGGTAGAAAGGGATACCGGAGGACATAGGAGCGCCGGAATGCAAAACGGACAACGGGGAAAAATGCTCGGATGCATGAGACGAACACATATGCAAATGCAATGCACATGAAGACATGATATGAGATGCATGACAAAGACAAAACGACACGAAGGCAAAAACCCGACAACGAGGAAATAAAATAACTTAGTGCCAAAAATGGCAAGAGTTGGAATACAGATAAGGCAAGTTACATCCGGGGTGTTATAGTTCATGGGCCATCGCCCCGGGAACTCCTGCATGTTGCTGAAGGAAATATGCCCTAGAGGCAATAATAAAGTTATTATTTATTTCCTTATATCATGATAAATGTTTATTATTCATGCTAGAATTGTATTAACCGGAAACATAATACATGTGTGAATACATAGACAAACAGAGTGTCACTAGTATGCCTCTACTTGACTAGCTCATTAATCAAAGATGGTTATGTTTCCTAACCATGGACAAAGAGTTGTTATTTGATTAACGGGATCACATCATTAGGTGAATGATCTAATTGACATGACCCATTCCATTAGCTTAGCACCCGATCGTTTAGTATGTTGCTATTGCTTTCTTCATGACTTATACATGTTCCTATGACTATGAGATTATGCAACTCCCGTTTGCCGGAGGAACACTTTGTGTGCTACCAAACGTCACAACGTAACTGGGTGATTATAAAGGTGCTCTACAGGTGTCTCCAAAGGTACATGTTGGGTTAGCGTATTTCGAGATTAGGATTTGTCACTCCGATTGTCGGAGAGGTATCTCTGGGCCCTCTCGGTAATGCACATCACATAAGCCTTGCAAGCATTGCAACTAATGAGTTAGTTGTGAGATGATGTATTACGGAACAAGTAAAGAGACTTGCCGGTAACGAGATTGAACTAGGTATTGAGATACCGACGATCAAATCTCGGGCAAGTAACATACCGATGACAAAGGGAACAACGTATGTTGTTATGCGGTCTAATCGATAAAGATCTTCGTAGAATATGTAGGAGCCAATATGAGCATCCAGGTTCCGCTATTGTTTATTGACCGGAGACATGTCTCGGTCATGTCTACATTGTTCTCGAACCGTAGGGTCCGCACGCTTAAGGTTTCGATGATAGTTATATTATGAGTTTATGAGTTTTGATGTACTGAAGGAGTTCGGAGTCCCGAATGAGATCGGGGACATGACGAGGAGTCTCGAAATGGTCGAGACATAAAGATCGATATACTGGACGACTATATTCGGACATCGGAAAGGTTCGGAGTGATTCGGGTATTTTTGGAGTACCGGAGAGTTACGGGAATTCGCTGGGGAGTATATGGACCTTATTGCGCCATACGGGAATAGAGGAGAGAGGCCAAAAGGAAGGAGGCCTGCGCCTCCCCTCTGGTCTGAATTGGACAAGGGGCGCAGCCCCCTTTTCCTTCTTCCTCTCCCCCTCTTTCCCCTTCTCCTACTCCAACAAGGAAGGAAGGAGTCCTACTCCCGATGTGAGTAGGACTCCCCTTGGCGCGCTCCCTCCTAGGCCGGCCGCCCCTCCCCCTTACTCCTTTATATACGGGGGCAGGGGCACCTCTAAACACACAAGTTGATCTTCGTGATCGTTCCTTAGCCGTGTGCGGTGCCCCCCTCCACCATATTCCACCTCGGTCATATTGTAGCGGTGCTTAGGCGAAGCCCTGCGACGGTTGAACATCAAGATCGTCAGCACGCCGTCGTGCTGACAGAACTCCTCCCCGAAGCTTTGCTGGATCGGAGCCCGGGGTGCATCATCAAGCTGAACGTGTGCCAAGAACTCGGAGGTGCCGGAGTAACGGTGCTTGAATCGGTTGGACCATGAAGACATACGACTACATCAACCACGTTGTGCTAACGCTTCCGTTGTCGATCTACAAGGGTACGTAGATCACACTCTCCCCTCTCGTTGCTATGCATCACCATGATCTTGCGTGTGCATAGGAAATTTTTTGAAATTACTACGTTCCCCAACAGTGGCATCCGAGCCTAGGTTTTATATGTTGATGTCATATGCACGAATAGAACACAAGTGAGTTGTGGGCGATATAAGTCATACTGCTTACCAGCATGTCATACTTTGGTTCGGCGGTATTGTTGGACGAAGCGGCCCGAACTGACATTACGCGTACGCTTACGCGAGACCGGTTCTCCCGACATGCTTTGCACAAAGGTGGCTAGCGGGTGATAGTTTCTCCAACTTTAGTTGAACCGAGTGTGGCTACGCCCGGTCCTTGCGAAGGTTAAAACAGCACCAACTTGACAAACTATCGTTGTGGTTTTGATGCATAGGTAAGATTGGTTCTTGCTTAAGCCCGTAGCAGCCACGTAAAACTTGCAACAACAAAGTAGAGGACGTCTAACTTGTTTTTGCAGGGCATGTTGTGATGTGATATGGTCAAGACATGATGCTAAATTTTATTGTATGAGATGATCATGTTTTGTAACCGAGTTATCGGCAACTGGCAGGAGCCATATGGTTGTCGCTTTATTGTATGCAATGCAATCGCGCTGTAATGCTTTACTTTATCACTAAGCGGTAGCGATAGTCGTGGAGGCATAAGATTGGCGAGACGACAACGATGCTACGATGGAGATCAAGGTGTCGCGCCGGTGACGATGGTGATCATGACGGTGCTTCGAAGATGGAGATCACAAGCACAAGATGATGGTGGCCATATCATATCACTTATATTGATTGCATGTGATGTTTATCTTTTATGCATCTTATCTTGCTTTGATTGATGGTAGCATTATAAGATGATCTCTCACTAATTATCAAGAAGTGTTCTCCCTGAGTATGCACCGTTGCGAAAGTTCTTCGTGCTGAGACACCACGTGATGATCGGGTGTGATAGGCTCTACGTTCAAATACAACGGGTGCAAAACAGTTGCACACGCAGAATACTCAGGTTATACTTGACGAGCCAAGCATATACAGATATGGCCTCGGAACACGGAGACCGAAAGGTCGAGCGTGAATCATATAGCAGATATGATCAATATAATGATGTTCACCAATGAAACTACTCCATCTCACATGATGATCGGACATGGTTTAGTTGATTTGGATCACGTAATCACTTAGAGGATTAGAGGGATGTCTATATAAGTGGGAGTTCTTAAGTAATATGATTAATTGAACTTAAATTTATCATGAAACTTAGTCCTGGTAGTATTTTGCAAATTATGTTGTAGATCAATAGCTCGCGTTGTTGCTTCCCTGTGTTTATTTTGATATGTTCCTAGAGAAAATTGTGTTGAAAGATGTTAGTAGCAACGATGCGGATTGGATCCGTGATCTAAGGTTTATCCTCATTTCTGCACAGAAGAATTATGTCCTTGATGCACCGCTAGGTGATGGACCTATTGCAGGAGCAGATGTAGACGTTATGAACGTTCGGCTAGCTCAATATGATGACTACTTGATAGTTTAGTGCACCATGCTTAATGGCTTAGAATCGGGACTTCAAAGACGTTTTGAACGTCATGGAGCATATGAGATGTTCCAGGAGTTGAAGTTAATATTTCAAGCAAATACCCGAGTTGAGAGATATGAAGTCTCCAACAAGTTCTATAGCTAAAAGATGGAGGAGAATCGCTCAACTAGTGAGCATGTGCTCAGATTGTCTGAGTACTACAATCGCTTGAATCAAGTGGGAGTTAATCTTCCAGATAAGATAGTGATTGACAGAATTCTCTAGTCACCATCACCAAGTTAGTAGAACTTCTTGATGAACTATGATATGCAAGGGATAACGGAAACGATTCCCAAGCTCTTCGTAATGCGGAAATTGACGAAGGTAGAAATCGAGAAAAACATCAAGTGTTGATGGTAGACAAGACCACTAGTTTCAAGAAAAGGGCAGAGGGAAGAAGGGGGACTTCAAGAAGAACGGCAAGCAAGTTGCTGCTCAAGTGAAGAAGCCCAAGTCTGGTCCTAAGCCTGAGACTAAGTGCTTCTACTGCAAAGGGACTGGTCTCTGGAAGCGGAACTACCCCAAGTGATTGGCGGATAAGAAGGATGGCAAAGTGAACATAAGTATATTTGATATACATGTTATTGATGTGTACTTTACTAGTGTTTATAGCAACCCCTCAGTATTTGATAATAGTTCAATTGCTAAGATTAGTAACTCGAAACGGGAGTTGCAGAATAAACAGAGACTAGTTAAGGGTGAAGTGACGATGTGTGTTGGAAGTGGTTCCAAGATTGATATGATCATCATCGCAGACTCCCTGTACTTTCGAGATTAGTGTTGAACCCAAATAAGTGTTATTTGGTGTTTGCATTGAGCATGAATATGATTTGGTCATGTTTATTGCAATACGGTTATTCATTTAAGTTAGAGAACAATTGTTGTTCTGTTTGCATGAATAAAACTTTCTATGGTCATACACACCAACGAAAATGGTTTGTTGGATCTCGATTGTAGTGATACACATATTCATAATATTGAAGCCAAAAGATGCAAAGTTAATAATGATAGTGCAACTTATTTGTAGCACTGCCTTTTAGGTCATATTGGTGTAAAGCGCATGAAGAAACTCCATGCTGATGGGATTTTGGAATCACTTGATTATGAATCACTTGATGCTTGCGTACCATGCCTCATGGGCAAGATGACTAAGGCTCCGTTCTCCGGAGCGAGCAACTGACTTATTGGAAATAATACATACTGATGTATGCGGTCCGATGAGTGTTAAGGCTCACGGCAAGTATCGTTATTCTCTGAACTTCATAGATGATTTGAGCAGATATGGGTATATCTACTTGATGGAACATAAGTCTAAAACATTTGAAAAGTTCAAAGAATTTCAGAGTGAAGTGGAAAATCATCGTGACAAGAAAATAAAGTTTCTACGATCTGATCGCGGAGACAAATATTTGAGTTACGAGTTTGGCCTTCAGTTAAAAACAATGTGAAATAGTTTCACTACTCACGCCACCTGGAACACCACAGCATAATGGTGTGTCCGAACGTCATAACCGTACTTTATTAGATATGGTGCGAACTATGATGACTCTTATCAATCTACCACTATCATTTTGGGATTATGCATTAGAGACAACTGCATTCACGTTAAATAGGGCACCATCTAAATCCATTGAAACGACACCGTATGAACTATGGTTTGGCAAGAAACCTAAGCTGTCGTTTCTTAAAGTTTGAGGTTGCAATGCTTATGTGAAAAAGTTTGAACCTGATAAGCTCAAACCCAAATCAGAGAAGTGCGTCTTCATAGGATACCCAAAAAGAAAATGTTGGGTACACCTTCTATCACAGATCCGAAGGCAAGATATTCGTTGCTTTGAATGGATCCTTTCTAGAGAAGGAATTTCTCTTGAAAGAAGTGAGTGGGAGGAAAGTAGAACTTGATGAGGTAACTGTACCTGCTCCCTTATTGGAAAGTAGTTTATCACAGAAATATGTTCTTGTGACTACTACACCAATTAGTAAGGAAGCTAATGATGATGATCATGTAACTTCAGATCAAGTTACTACCCAATCTCGTAGGTAAACCAGAGTGAGATCCGCACCAGAGTGGTACGGTAATCCTGTTCTGGAAGTCATGTTACTAGACCATGACAAGCTTGCGAACTATGAGGAAGCGATGATGAGCCCAGATTCCGCGAAATGGTTTGAGGCCATGAAATCTGAGATATGATCTATGCATGAGAACAAAGTATGGACTTTGATGGATTTGCCCGATGATCGGCAAGCCATAAAAAATAAATGGATCTTCAAGAGGAAGACGGACGCTGATAGTAGTGTTATTATCTGCAAAGCTAGACTTGTCGAAAAAAGGTTTTTTTGACAAAGTTCAAGGTGTTGACTACGATGAATCTTTCTCACTCGTAGCGATGCTTAAGTCTGTCCAAATCATGTTAGCAATTGCCGCATTTTTATGAAATCTGGCAAATGGATAAACAAAAATACATTCCTTAATGGATTTAAAGAAGAGTTGTATATGATGCAACCAGAAGGTTTTGTCAATCCTAAAGGTGCTAACAAAATATGCAAGCTCCAGCGATCCATCTATGGACTGGTGCAAGCATCTCGGAGTTGGAATATACGCTTTGATAAGTTGATCAAAGCATATAGTTTTATACAGACTTGCGATGAAGCCTGTATTTACAAGAAAGTGAGTGGGAGCACTACAACATTTCTGATAAGTATATGTGAATGACATATTGTTGATCGGAAATAATGTAGAATTATTCTGCAAAGCATAAAGGAGTGTTTGAAAGGAATTTTCCAAAGAAAGACCTTGGTGAAGCTGCTGACATATTGAACATCAAGATCTATAGAGATAGATCAAGACGCTTGATAAGTTTTTTTCAATGAGTACATACCTTGACAAGATTTTGAAGTAGTTCAAAATAGAACAGTCAAAGAAAGAGTTCTTGTCTGTGTTACAAGGTGTGAAATTGAGTAAGACTCAAAACCCGACCACGACAGAAGATAGAAAGAGAATGAAAATCATTCCCTATGCCTCAGCCATAGGTTCTATAAAGTATTCCATGCTATGTACCAGATCTATTGTATACCCTACACTGATTTTGGCAAGGTAGTACAATAGTGATCTAGGAGTAGAATACTGGACAGCGGTCAAAATTATCCTTAGTGGAATAAGGATATGTTTCTCGATTATGGAGGTGACAAAAAGGTTCGTCGTAAAGGGTTACGTCGATGCAAGTTTTGACACTAATCTAGATGACTCTAAGTCTCAATCTGGATACATATTGAAAGTGGGAGCAATTAGCTAGAGTAGCTCTGTGCAGAGCATTGTTGATATAGAAATTTGCAAAATACATACGGATCTGAATGTGGCAGACCCGTTGACTAAACTTCTCTCACAAGCAAAACATGATCACACATTAGTACTCTTTGGGTGTTAATCGCATAGCGATGTGAACTAGATTACTGAATCTAGTAAACCCTTTGGGTGTTGGTCACATGAAGATGTGAACTAATCACATAAAGATGTGAACTATTAGTGTTAAATCACATGGTGATGTGAACTAGATTATTGACTCTAGTGCAAGTGGGAGACTGAAGGAAATATGCCCTAGAGGCAATAATAAAGTTATCATTTATTTCCTTATATCATGATAAATGTTTATTATTCATGCTAGAATTGTATTAACCGGAAACATAATACATGTGTGAATACATAGACAAACAGAGTGTCACTAGTATGCCTCTACTTGACTAGCTCGTTAATCAAAGATGGTTATGTTTCCTAACCATGGACAAAGAGTTGTTATTTGATTAACGGGATCACATCATTAGGTGAATGATCGGATTGACATGACCCATTCCATTAGCTTAGCACCCGATCGTTTAGTATGTTGCTATTGCTTTCTTCATGACTTATACATGTTCCTATGACTATGAGATTATGCAACTCCCATTTGCCGGAGGAACACTTTGTGTGCTACCAAACGTCACAACGTAACTGGGTGATTATAAAGGTGCTCTACAGGTGTCTCCAAAGGTACATGTTGGGTTGGCGTATTTCGAGATTAGGATTTGTCACTCCGATTGTCGGAGAGGTATCTCTGGGTCCTCTCGGTAATGCACATCACATAAGCCTTGCAAGCATTGCAACTAATGAGTTAGTTGTGAGATGATGTATTACGGAACAAGTAAAGAGACTTGCCGGTAACAAGATTGAACTAGGTATTGAGATACCGACGATCGAATCTCGGGCAAGTAACATACCGATGACAAAGGGAACAACGTATGTTGTTATGCGGTCTGACCGATAAAGATTTTCGTAGAATATGTAGGAGCCAATATGAGCATCTAGGTTCCGCTATTGGTTATTGACCAGAGACATGTCTCGGTCATGTCTACATTGTTCTCGAACCGTAGGGTCCGCACGCTTAAGATTTCGATGACAGTTATATTATGAGTTTATGAGTTTTGATGTACCGAAGGAGTTCGGAGTCCCGGATGAGATCGTGGACATGACGAGGAGTCTCGAAATGGTCGAGACATAAAGATCGATATATTGGACGACTATATTCGGACATCGGAAAGGTTCCGAGTGATTCGGGTATTTTTCGGAGTACCGGAGAGTTACGGGAATTCGCCGGGGAGTATATGGGCCTTATTGGGCCATACGGGAATAGAGGAGAGAGGCCAAAAGGAAGGAGGCCTGCGCCCCCCCTCTAGTCCGAATTGGACAAGGGGCGCAGCCCCCTTTTCCTTCTTCCTCTCCCCCTCTTTCCCCTTCTCCTACTCCAACAAGGAAGGAAGGAATCCTACTCTCGGTGGGAGTAGGACTCCCCTTGGCGCGCCCCCTCCTAGGCCGGCCGCCCCCTCCCCCTTACTCCTTTATATACGGGGGCAGGGGGCACCTCTAAACACACAAGTTGATCTTCGTGATCATTCCTTAGCCGTGTGCGGTGCCCCCCTCCACCATATTCCACCTCGGTCATATTGTAGCGGTGCTTAGGCGAAGCCCTGCGATGGTTGAACATCAAGATCGTCACCACGCCGTCGTGCTGACAGAACTCCTCCCTGAAGCTTTGCTGGATCAGAGCCCGGGGTGCATCGTCGAGCTGAACGTGTGCCAAGAACTCGGAGGTGCCGGAGTAACGGTGCTTGAATCGGTTGGACCGTGAAGACGTATGACTACATCAACCACGCTGTGCTAACGCTTCCGTTGTCGATCTACAAAGGTACGTAGATCACACTCTCCCCTCTCGTTGCTATGCATCACCATGATCTTGCATGTGCGTAGGAATTTTTTTGAAATTACTATGTTCCCCAACAGTTGCGTGGGCGGCCGGTGAGCAGACCTAGCTACCTCCTTAAAAAGGCAGGAACTTACCAGTCCAACCCGGCGTGCGCCGCTCAGTCGCTGACGTCTAATAAGCTTCGGCTGATGTATACGACGCAGAACGCCCATACAATGCCCACGTGATGGTTAGTGCTATCAGGCCAGAGGCCCCTCGGATCAAATATCCAAACCATTGTGGATTAGGAACGCGCGGTAACGAGCAGAGACTCACGATCGATGTGACCCTGTCGCCCCGTCTCGAGTACTTGCGGCAAGGGCTAAGAATGCCCGACCACGCCTCGTAAGTATCTCGTGGGCACCTTCCAGGTCAACCCGACTCCACATCACTCGCTATTAAGCTCGCGCGGGTACACCTCAGGGTCGCCCGTCTTTAGTAACATGGTTCAGTGTAAAGTCATAGTAATCATAGTAACTAGGTGTCTAACACCAAGGGGAAAACCCGAGGAATCACCCCCGGTGAATTCCACTCGATGTTATCATCAAGGTGAACGTAAGAGGATCCACCCTTGAGGTCCACACTTGAGGGGTTGCACGACAGAGCCGTAACGGAAGTGGTTAAGGAGGAAATCACCCTCGATGACCATGACCGAATAGCTACACTACAGAGATCTCATCAGGAGTGATGTAAGAGGTTCCACCCTCGGCACTCGATGGTAACTCTGTAGAGTCAAGCAACAAAAGGGGTAAGTGATGTGCGGTGCCATGGCCCAGTCTTCGATCCCGTTGATCGGGTCTTCGATGATGAAGCAGGGGCAACAAGGACAAGGTGGGGGTCACTGATGGATCACTAACCAACCTATACTAAGCAGTTTAGGATAAGCATGTAGGTAACAATAAGCAGGTTACAAAAGCAGGCTATGCATCAGAATAGGAGCAAACAATAACAGTATCAAAATCTAATGCAAGCATCAGAGAATGGAATGGGCGATATCGGGATGATCAAAGGGGGGGCTTGCCTGGTTGCTTAGACAAGAAGGAGGGGGCGTCGGTGACGTAGTCGATCACAGCGGCATCGGCAGCCGCCACGGGGTCTACCGAAGAGAGAGGGGGGAGAAACAGTAAATACATAGCAAGCAAGTGCATAACAGGACAATAGGCATAGCTAGACGTGTTCTAACGCGGTCCTAGACGTTATAGGTGAAGGGGGAATTCAACTAGGAAGGTGTTCCCGATTCTGGACCTGTGTTAGACAGATGACCGGAGGGGGAAAGTTCCATGTTCAGATAGTTAGAGGCATTTGACAGGTATGTGGGTAGTGTATTCGGGTTCGTCTCGTCGTTCTGAGCAACTTTCATATATAAAGTTTTTCGATCCGAGCTACGGTTAATTTTCTATGATTTTTCAAAGTTTTAAACATATTATGGAATTAAATAAATTATCAGAAAAGAAATACTACGTCAGCTTGACATCACTGTGACATCAGCAGTCAACAGGACGGCTGACCAGGTCAAACTGACCTATGAGTCCATCGGGACCCACATGTCATTGACAAGGAACTAACATGGTTTTATTTTAACTAAACAGGGTTAATTAGCAGGCACGCCCCACGTGTCATTGTCTAATTAACATAACTAATTAGTTTTAATTAAAATAGTTTAACTAGACTAATTATAAATAGGGGCCCACATGTCGGTGGCCGGGGTTGCCCAGTCAGCGCGTTGTCTGGGTCAACCAAGTCAATGGGGCCCACTGGGCCCACTCGTCAGTCACACAAAGGCGAGGCCCACTGCGCCATGTCGGCGTCGGCGCTGGAGACAACTCCGGTGACCAAAAATGCGGCGGAGCTCGCCAGACTTGGCCGGAAAAACGCTACGACGCTTCGTTCGGGGCGTGCTTAGGCTCGTTCGAATGAGCGTTCAACGCCGCATCCATCTACGGGAGCGGTGCGGCCGTAAACAGCCGGAAGCTACGGCGGTGAGCGGCGGAGCGGACGCCGAAGTTCGGCCCTCGCACGAACTGCGGCTAGAGGGCACAACAGGACTACTGGGGAGGCTCTACGGGGTCCTGGTGAGTCCCGGAGCACGGTGGCGAGGTCGGGTGAGCACGACATCGACAAGGACGATGGTGATGAGCTCCGTTGTGGAGTGGGTTTCGGGCGGCGATGGCAACGGCGGCTATGGTGATGGATCAGTGCGGGGGAGCAAGGGGAGAGACGTGGTGGCTCACCGGGAGTCGTAGGGAAGTGGCAGTGTGCTCGGGGAGGCGCGGAGCATCTGGAATCGACGGCGATAGACGGCGGCAATCCGAGGAAGGAGAAGAAGATGGCGGCGGTGTGGAGGCTTCCCAACATGTTCCGTTCGGCGTAGTCGACGTCGGGGAGCCGTTCGGGCACGTCGGCGGGGCAATCGGGGCACGGTGGCCGCGAGATCAAGCATCGCAGCGGCGAGCTCTCGGGCAAGCTCGCAGCGGGAGCTATAGAGAGAGTGAGGGGGAAAACTGGGGGTAGCTAGGGTTTCCAGGGGGTCGAGGGTGGCCTTAGCCGCGCGGGGGGGCTCGGCGGATGGTCGCCGCGTGGCCATCCGCGGCCTGGACGAGCGCCCGGCGGCCACCGAGCTCGGGTGAGCAGTGAGGAAGGAGGGGACTCTAGGTGGGCTGGGCCGCACCTGTAGCTAGTAGGCCTAAGTGCACAGTAGAAATTAGGCCCCTTTTTATTTTCTTATTTCTGTTTTCTGTTTTTCTTTTCTGTTTGCAAAAAGTTTATCACCTAAATTATTTTTATAACATAAGGGAGCTAACTCATAAATTTCAGTGCAATATATCCTAGCACCAAAAACTAGTTTGGGTAAAATAGTATTTCAAAATTAAATTTGGATTAATTTTAAGGTTATTAATTGTTGTTGTTAGCCACTGTTTCAGGTTGTTAGTGTCACTTAATTAATCCATAAAATGTCGGTTACAATTTTATAACTGCCTCTGAATTATTTTCCATTTAATGAACATTTTAGTTTTTGATTTGAACAACTTTTATTTTCCACTTTGAATTTAATTGAAGTTTGAATTGGGAGTTTGAAAATCTATATGATGCAAATCATGATTAGACACTGTTAAATTTGCTGACATGGCATTAACTAAGGGTGATCACTGTAGTGTGATACTGGGGATGTTACAATTTAGTACCTGCCCTTGATCAAAGCACTACTACTTACCCCATTGGCATTGCCCCCAACATTCAATACCACAGGTCCTGGGTTCGAGACCCAGGCCAAACTTTTTTTGTTTGATTTTTATTTTTTTTAACAAAATTTGGTACATATGTTCAGTTTGCAGCAAGTTGAGCAATACAAGTTCAGTCATAAAAATTTAGTGAGCCTCAAATTCAGCAAAGATGGACACAGAAACAAAAATGCAATGCTGCATCAAGTTCAGTTTGCATCAAATTCAGTTTGCATCAAATTACTAATGTCTGGTACAGTTTAAATGAGCTACACATTTGAGCTCTATTAGTTTCTTCACTGAATGAACTACATTTGAGCTCAATGAGCATCAAATTACTCAATGAACCATTTACTGAATGAACTACATTTGAGCTCTGCTAGTTTGAAACACTCAGATTTAAGTTTCTGCCAGAAAATCACTGAATCACAAGTGCAACAACACTGATTCATCTAAACTCATCAAACATGTTGACTATTTTCTTCTTGGGCACATGTGCACTTCTTGTTGGTGCACTTGGGCAAACTGATTCAACTCTTCTTTTCTTGGCCTTTTTTTGTTGTTTCTTCTTTGCTTCTTGATCTTGTTTTTCCTTCAGTGCAATAGCTCTCTTTGCTTCTTGATCTTCTCTTCTCTTCATTGTTACCTCTGCCTTAGCTGCAATTGCTTCAATTGCCCTGGCCTCCTTCTCTTCTTGTAATGTTGCCTTTTCTTACCGCTGAAGCTTCCATCTTTGCTTCTGTTTTCTCAGCCTTCTTCTCTTTTGTTGCTCTTATTCTTTCGGCTGCCTTATCTACTCTCCTGATAGCAATTTCCCGCCCCTTTGCTCCTGCCTCCCCTGCTCTCCTCTCTGCCATCTCATTCATTGCCTCTAGTGCTTCATCTCTCCTGGCTGCCATCTGCCTTTCTTTGTCTCTTTGCATCTTCAACAACTTCATGGTCAGATTGCCACCATTTGTAGCTGTTGTTGTATGTGCTGAAGCTTGAGAAGTGGATGCTTGTAATATGAATGATGAATCGGGCAGAGTGCCTTCAGTTTCTTCTCTATGTACAGGCCTAGACTGCTGCATCTTAAGAAGCATTGTACATCCAAAGTCTTGCACCTATGCATAGCCAATCATCACATGCTATCATCACTGGTGTATCATATTAAATACAACCTAAAAGAAATGGACCAAAAAGATTAGAATTTACCTGAAAAACAACTGGTGTATCATATCCATCCTCTTGTTGTTGCACTGGGCAATCATTCTGTGTGGCATTGACATCCTCCTGTGTAAGTTGGCCATCATCTTGTGTGACATGAACCTCCTCCTGTGACTTGCTCATCATCTTGTGTGACATGAACCTCCTCCTGTGTGACTTGCCCATCATCTTGTTGTGCCATAACTGGTTCATCATCAGACATATCCTCAGGAATAGCCCTTGGCCCCCTTCTCACTGATAGTTTTGGCAAAATGCCAGGTTTTCTAGTATTACATCCTTTGATGTTATGGCCCTGTTCATGGCAGTATGAACATGTTATTGTGCCTCCATGTATGGTCAATACCTTTGTGCCATCTTTATTTTCAATCTCATAAGGCTGCTTTCTCCTACTCTTGTTTGAAGGCCTCCCAACTTTCTTTTCATAGACAGGTTGTTTGATTTCACAAGCATTCATCTTCTCCCACTCACTCCTATCTCTGCAAGGCTTGATAATTGGCTTGTATGCTAACTTGAATGCTTCTATACTGTAGCAGGAGTGCACCAAACTCTCTAGGTCAATTCTCTCATGTCTACAGCATGCAATTGCTAACTGCACTAAGATCCCACATTTTGCATGTACAACTCTCTTCCTTGAGGTCAACAATGTATGTCTTGCTCCTGTTGTCAACCTGGAAGATGCCATCACCAGCCCCTGAAACCATGCATGTAGCTGCCAGCTCTATATTCTTTTCAATTCTTTTTCTTATTTTTGGGCATACAGAACCAGGCCAGTTCTTTGTCTCTTTTCTTTTGTTGTAGAATCTGACCATGAGCTGGGTTTTGATCTTCTCAATCATTGATCTGAGATGCATCTCCCTAGCCTCAAGAATATATTTGTTGAAAACCTCACAATTGTTGTTCAGAAGGATATCACACTTGACCAAGTCTCTTTGGAAGCCCCTAACCCAAGTGTTGGGTGGTAGCTGCTCAAGACATTTGTATGCTTCTAGGCTGATGACCTTCATTTCCTCCATGCTTGCAGCCCACAGCTCTGGTGTTGTGCTCCTTGCACACTTCCATAACTGGTTCTTAAGAACATCTCCTTTGTGTGTTTGCTGAAAATTCTGCCATATATGCCTAACACAGTGTTTGTGCTCTACATCAGGAAAGTGTTGCCTCACTTCCTTGATTAGCCCCTTTTGCTTGTCTGACATTATAGTCCATGGCTCTGTGTTCAGAATTCCCAAGTCACTCTTCAGGTTTGACAGAAACCATTTCCATGTGTCAGTGTTCTCTACCTCAACAACAGCAAAAGCTAGAGGGTAAATGCAGTCATTAGGATCCATTCCAACAGCACACAGCATAACACCTCCATACTTTGTCTTCAGGTGGCATCCAACCAAACAGATGACAGGCCTACAGGCTTGCATGAAACCCCTTTTGCAGGTATCCAAAAAGAAATAACAACTTCCAAATATGCCATCATTGACACCTACATAGAAAGAGCTGCCAGGGTTTGATCTTTTGAATTCTGCTGCATAATCCCACATACTGTTATACTGCTCTAACTCATCTCCTTTAATGACTTTCTTCACTAGTCTCCTGGCCCTTCTAAGTTTGCTCCTTGTTGTTGTCATGTTCCAGTCCTTCTGAACAACCCTTGAAAAATTCTTCATGTTCATGTTTTCATCTGCTCTGAATGAATCAAGATACTTTCCTGCCATGAAGGGAGTAGTCAATGACTTGACACTCCATTTCTTTATGCAGGTATGATTTGGGTTATACTTCTTGATCATGAAGCAGTTGATTCTCCCATCAAATGATGCATACAAAGATCATGGACACCCAACTTCACAAATGCCTTTAACTCTTTTCCTATCAATTCTAGGGCACTTGATGTCAACCCTTTCATGACAGCTATACTCCTTGATAACCCTCCTCAGTAACTGAACACTAGCAAATGTCTGACCCACTTTGAACTCTGGTTTAGCCAGGTCCTCTTCGTTGAAACTTTTGAAATTCAGCTTAACCTTATCTTCATCAGATGAAGGCAAGCACATGTCCACATCTTCAGTAGGATCATCAGCTTCTTCTTGGACTTCTTTACCTTTGCCTTTGTCACAATCAACATTGTTGTCAAACAAGTCATCATCATCTTGCAGATCAATGTCTGAACCAATAATTTGTGGAATGTAATCTTCATCTGAATCCTGCATTACTGAACAACAAACTGTGTCTGCTACATCCATGTTCAAACACCTAGAGGATTTCCTGAAGGAAATATGCCCTAGAGGCAATAATAAAGTTATTATTTATTTCCTTATATCATGATAAATGTTTATTATTCATGCTAGAATTGTATTAACAGGAAACATAATACATGTGTGAATACATAGACAAACAGAGTGTCACTAGTATGCCTCTACTTGACTAGCTCGTTGATCAAAGATGGTTATGTTTCCTAACCATAGACATGAGTTGTCATTTGATTAACGGGATCACATCATTAGGAGAATGATGTGATTGATTTGACCCATTCCGTTAGCTTAGCACTTGATCATTTAGTTTGTTGCTATTGCTTTCTTCATGACTTATACATGTTCCTATGACTATGAGATTATGCAACTCCCGTTTACCGAAGGAACAGTTTGTGTGCTACCAAACGTCACAACGTAACTGGGTGATTATAAAGGTGCTCTACAGGTGTCTCCAAAGGTACTTGTTGGGTTGGCGTATTTCGAGATTAGGATTTGTCACTCCGATTGTCGGAGAGGTATCTCTGGGCCCACTCGGTAATGCACATCACTATAAGCCTTGCAAGCATTGCAACTAATGAGTTAGTTGCAGGATGATGTGTTACGGAACGAGTAAAGAGACTTGCCGGTAACGAGATTGAACTAGGTATTGAGATACTGATGATCAAATCTCGGGCAAGTAACATACCGATGACAAAGGGAACAACGTATGTTGCTATGCGGTTTGACCGATAAAGATCTTCGTAGAATATGTAGGAGCCAATATGAGCATCCAGGTTCCGCTATTGGTTATTGACCGGAGACGTGTCTCGGTCATGTCTACATGGTTCTCGAACCCGTAGGGTCCGCACGCTTAAAGTTCCATGATGGTTATATTATGAGTTTATGTGTTTTGATGTACCGAAGGAGTTTAGAGTCCCGGATGAGATCGGGGACATGACGAGGAGTCTCGAAATGGTCGAGATGTAAAAATCGATATATTAGACGACTATATTCGGACATCGGAAAGGTTCTGAGTGATTCGGGTATTTTCGGGAGTACCGGGGAGTTACGGGAATTCGTATTGGGCCTTGGCCATATGGGAAAGGAGAGAAAGGCCTCAAAGGGTGGCCGCACCCCTCCCCATGGGCTGGTCCGAATTGGACTAGGGAGGAGGGGCGCCCCCTTCCTTCCTTCTTCTTTTCCCTTCCCTTTCCTTCCCTCCTACTCCTACTACTTGGAAGGGCTCCTAGTTCTACTAGGAAAGGGGGAATCCTACTCCCGGTGGGAGTAGGACTCCCCTAGGGCGCGCCATAGAGAGGGCCGGCCCCTCCCCTCCTCTACTCCTTTATATACGTGGCCAGGGGGCACCCCATAGACACAACAATTGATCCTTTGGATCTCTTAGCCGTGTGCGGTGCCCCCCTCCACCATAATCCACCCCGGTCATATCGTAGCGGTGCTTAGGCGGAGCCCTGCGTCGGTAGAACATCATCATCGTCACCACGCCATCGTGCTGATGGAACTCTCCCTCAAAGCTCGGCTGGATCGGAGTTCGAGGGACGTCATCGAGTTGAACATGTGCAGAACTCGGAGGTGCCGTGCGTTCGGTACTTGATCGGTCAGATCGTGAAGACGTACGACTACATCAACCGCGTTGATATAACGCTTCCGCGAACGGTCTACGAGGGTACATAGAAAACACTCTCCCCTCTTGTTGCTATGCATCACCATGATCCTGCGTGTGCGTAGGAAAATTTTGAAATTACTACGTTCCCCAATAGTGGCATCCGAGCCTAGGTTTTATGCGTTGATGTTATGCACGAATAGAACACAAGTGAGTTGTGGGCGATATAAGTCATACTGCTTACCAGCATGTCATACTTTGGTTCGGCGGTATTGTTGGATGAAGCGGCCCGGACCGACATTACGCGTACGCTTACGCGAAACTGGTTCTACCGACGTGCTTTGCACACAGGTGGCTGGCGGGTGTCAGTTTCTCCAACTTTAGTTGAACCAAGTGTGGCTACGCCCAGTCCTTGCAAAGGTTAAAACAGCACCAACTTGAAAAACTATTGTTGTGGTTTTGAAGCGTAGGTAAGAACGGTTCTTGCTCAGCCCGTAGCAGCCACGTAAAACTTGCAACAACAAAGTAGAGGACGTCTAACTTGTTTTTGCAGGGCATGTTGTGATGTGATATGGTCAAGACGTGATGAGATATAAGTTGTTATATGATATGATCATGTTTTGTTGAAGTTATCGGCAACAGGCAAAAGCCTTATGGTTATCTCTCTATTGCATAAGATGCAAGCGCCAAATAATTGCTTTACTTTATCGCTATGCGATAGCAATAGTTGCAAGAGCAATTGTTGGCGAGACAACCATGCGACGACACATTGATATAGATCAAGATGATGGAGATCATGGTGTCATGCCGGTGACGATGGAAATCATGATGATGTTTTGGAGATGGAGATCAAAGGCACAAGATGATGATGGCCATATCATGTCACATATATTGATTGCATGTGATGTTTATCTTTTATGCATCTTATCTTGCTTTGATTGACGGTAGCATTACAAGATGATCTCTCACTAAATTTCAAGATAAAAGTGCTCTCCCTGAGTATGCACCGTTGCCAAAGTTCGTCGTGCCCAGACACCACGTGATGATTGGGTGTGATAAGCTCTACGTCCATCTACAACGGGTGCAAGCCAGTTTTTGCACACGCAGAATACTCAGGTTAAGCTTGACGAGCCTAGCATATGCAGATATGGCCTCGGAACACTGAGACCGAAAGGTCGAGCGTGAATCATATAGTAGATATGATCAACATATTTGATGTTCACCATTGAAAGCTACTCCATTTCACGTGATGATCGGTTATGGTTTAGTTGATTTGGATCACGTGATCACTTAGAAGATTAGAGGGATGTCTTTCTAAGTGGGAGTTCTTAAGTAATATGATTAATTGAACTTAAATTTATCATGAACTTAGTCCTGGTAGTATTAGCATATCTATGTTGTAGATCAATAGCTCGCGTTTAGCTCCCCTATTTTATTTTTGATATGTTCCTAGAGAAAACTAAGTTGAAGATGTTAGTAGCAATGATGCGGATTGGATCCGTGATCTGAGATTTATCCTCATTGCTGCACGGAAGAATTATGCCCTTAATGCACCGCTAGGTGACAGACCTATTGCAGGAGCAGATGCAGACGTCATGAACGTTTGGATAGCTCAATATGATGACTACTTGATAGTTTAGTGCACCATGCTTAACAACTTAGAATCGGGACTTCAAAGACATTTTGAACGTCATGGATCATATGGATGTTCCGAGAGTTGAAGTTAATATTTCAAGCAAATACCCGAGTTGAGAGATATGAAGTCTCCAACAAGTTCTATAGCTAAAAGATGGAGGAGAATAACTCAAGCAGTGAGCATGTGTTCAGATTGTCTGGGTACTACAATCGCTTGAATCAAGTGGGAGTTAATCTTCCAGATAAAATAGTGATTGAAAGAATTCTCTAGTCACCACCACCAAGTTAGTAGAACTTCGTGATGAACTATAGTATGCAAGGGATGATGAAAACGATTCCCGAGCTTTTCATGATGATGAAAGCGATGATAGGTAGAAATCAAGAAAGAGCATCAAGTGTTGATGATTAACAAGACCACTAGTTTCAATAAAAGGGCAAAGGGAAAGAAAGGGAACTTCAAGAAGAACGGCAAGCAAGTTGCTGCTCAAGTGAAGAAGCCCAAGTCTGGTCCTAAGACTGAGACTAAGTGCTTCTACTGCAAAGGGACTGGTCACTGGAAGCAGAACTGCCCCAAGTATTTGGCGGATAATAAGGATGGCAAAGTGAACAAAGGTATATTTGATATACAGATTATTGATGTGTATTTTACTAGTGTTCATAGCAACCCCTCGGTATTTGATACTGGTTCAGTTGCTAAGAGTAGTAACTCGAAACGGGAGTTGCAGAATGAATAGAGACTAGTTAAAGTGACGATGTGTGTTGGAAGTGGTTCCAAGATTGATATGATCATCATCGCACACTCCATATACTTTTGGGATTAGTGTTAAACCTAAATAAATGTTATTTGGTGTTTGCGTTGAGCATGAATATGATTTGATCATGTTTATTGCAAAACGGTTATTCATTTAAGTTAGAGAATAATTGTTGTTGTGTTTACATGAATAAAACCTTCTATGGTCATACACCCAATGAAAATGGTTCGTTGGATCTCGATCGTAGTGATACACATATTCATAATATTGAAACCAAAAGATGCAAAGTTAATAATGATAGTGCAACTTATTTGTGGCACTGCCGTTTAGGTCATATTGGTGTAAAGCGCATGAAGAAACTCCATGCTGATGGACTTTTGGAATCACTTGATTATGAATCACTTGATTCTTACGAGCCATGCCTCATGGGCAAGATGACTAAGACTCCGTTCTCCGGAACAATGGAGCGAGCAACTGACTTATTGGAAATAATACATACTGATGTATGCGGTCCGATGAGTGTTAAGGCTCACGGCAAGTATCGTTATTTTTTGATCTTCACAGATGATTTGAGCAGATATGAGTATATCTACTTGATGAAACACAAGTCTGAAATATTTGAAAAGTTCAAAGAATTTCAGAGTGAAGTGGAGAATCATCGCAACAAAAATAAAAGTTTCTACGATATGATCGCAGAAGTAAAATATTTGAGTTGCGAGTTTGGCCTTCAGTTAAAACAATGTGAAATAGTTTCACTACTCACGCCACCTGGAACACCACAGTGTAATGGTGTGTCTGAACGTCATAACCATGCTTTATTAGATATGGTGCGATCTATGATGTCTCTTACTGATCTACCACTATCGTTTTGGGGTTATGCATTAGAGATAGCTACATTCACGTTAAATAGGGCACCATCTAAATCCGTGGAGATGACACCGTATGAACTGTGGTTTGGCGAGAAACCTAAGCTGTTGTTTCTTAAAGTTTGGGCCTGCGATGCTTATGTGAAAAAGTTTCAACATGATAAGCTTGAACCCAAATCGAAGAAGTAAATCTTCATAGGATACCCAAAAGAAAATGTTGGGTACACCTTCTATCACAGATCCGAAGGCAAGTTATTCGTTGCTTTGAATGGATCCTTTCTAGAGAAGGAGTTTCTCTCGAAAGAAGTGAGTGGGAGGAAAGTAGAACTTGATGAGGTAACTGTACCTGCTCCCTTATTGGAAAGTAGTTCATCACAGAAATCTGTTCCTGTGACTACTACACCAATTAGTGAGGAAGCTAATGATGATGATCGTGTAACTTCAGATCAAGTTACTACCGAACCTCGTAGGTAAAACAGAGTAAGATCCGCACCAGAGTGGTACGGTTATCCTGTTCTAGAGGTCATGTTACTTGACCATGACGAGCCTACGAACTATGAGGAAGCGATGATGAGCCCAGATTTCGCGAAATGGCTTGAGGCCATGAAATCTGAGATGAGATCCATGTATGAGAACAAAGTATGGACTTTGATTGACTTGCCCAATGATCGGCGAGCCATTGAGATTAAATGGATCTTCTAGAGGAAGATGGACGCTGATAGTAGTGTTACTATCTACAAAGCTAGAATTGTCGCAAAAAGGTTTTTCGACAAGTTCAAGGTGTTGACCATGATGAGAGTTTCTCACTCGTATCTATGCTTAAGTCTGTCCGAATCATGTTAGCAATTGCCGCATTTTATGAAATCTGGCAAATGGATAAACAAAACTGCATTCCTTAATGGATTTATTAAAGAAGAGTTGTATATGATGCAACCAGAAGGTTTTGTCAATCCTAAAGGTACTAAGAAAATATGCAAGCTCCAGCGGTCCATCTATGGACTGGTGCAAGCATCTCAGAGTTGGAATATACGCTTTGATAAGTTGATCAAAGCATATAGTTTTATACAGACTTACGGTGAAGCCTATATTTACAAGAGAGTGAGTGGGAGCACTACATCATTTCTGATAAGTATATGTGAATGACATATTGTTGATCGGAGATAATGTAGAATTATTCTGCAAAGCATAAAGGAGTGTTTGAAAGGAGTTTTTCAAAGAAAGGCCCCGGTGAAGTTGCTTACATATTGAGCATCAAGATCTATAGAGATAGATCAAGACGCTTGATAAGTTTTTCAATGAGTACATACCTTGACAAGATTTTGAAGTAGTTCAAAATGGAACAGTTAAAGAAAGAGTTCTTGCCTGTGTTACAAGGTGTGAAACTGAGAAAGACTCAAAGCCCGACCACGGCAGAAGATAGAAAGAGAATGAAACTCATTCCCTATGCCTTGGCTATAGGTTCTATAAAATATGCCATGCTGTGTACCAGATCTATTGTATACCCTACACTGTTTTTGGCAAGGGAGTACAATAGTGATCTAGGAGTAGAACACTGGACAGCGGTCAAAATTATCCTCAGTGGAATAAGGATATGTTTCTCGATTATGGAGGTGACAAAAAGGTTCGTCGTAAAGGGTTACGTTGATGCAAATTTTGACACTGATCCAGATGACTCTAAATCTCAATCTGGATACATATTGAAAGTGGGAGAAATTAGTTAGAGTAGCTCCGTGCAGAGCATTGTTGACATAGAAATGTGCAAAATACTTACGGATCTGAATGTGGCAGACCCGTTGACTAAACTTCTCTCACAAGCAAAACATGATCACACCTTAGTACCCTTTGGGTGTTAATCACATAGCGATGTGAACTAGATTATTGACTCTAGTAAACCCTTTGGGTGTTGGTCACATGTCGATGTGAACTATGGTGTTAATCACATGGTGATGTGAACTATTGGTATTAAATCACATGGCGATGTGAACTAGATTATTGACTCTAGTGCAAGTGGGAGACTGAAGGAAATATGCCCTAGAGGCAATAATAAAGTTATTATTTATTTCCTTATATCATGATAAATGTTTATTATTCATGCTAGAGTTGTATTAACAGGAAACATAATACATGTGTGAATACATAGACAAACAGAGTGTCACTAGTATGCCTCTACTTGACTAGCTCGTTGATCAAAGATGGTTATGTTTCCTAACCATAGACATGAGTTGTCATTTGATTAACGGGATCACATCATTAGTAGAATGATGTGATTGACTTGACCCATTCCATTAGCTTAGCACTTGATCATTTAGTTTGTTGCTATTGCTTTCTTCATGACTTATACATGTTCCTATGACTATGAGATTATGCAACTCCCGTTTACCGGAGGAACACTTTGTGTGCTACCAAACGTCACAACGTAACTGGGTGATTATAAAGGTGCTCTACAGGTGTCTCCAAAGGTACTTGTTGGGTTGGCGTATTTCGAGATTAGGATTTGTCACTCCGATTGTCGGAGAGGTATCTCTGGGCCCACTCGGTAATGCACATCACTATAAGCCTTGCAAGCATTGCAACTAATGAGTTAGTTGCAGGATGATGTGTTACGGAACGAGTAAAGAGACTTGCCGGTAATGAGATTGAACTAGGTATTGAGATACCGATGATCGAATCTCGGGCAAGTAACATACCGATGACAAAGGAAACAACGTATGTTGTTATGCGGTTTGACCGATAAAGATCTTCGTAGAATATGTAGGAGCCAATATGAGCATCCAGGTTCCGCTATTGGTTATTGACCGGAGACGTGTCTCGGTCATGTCTACATAGTTCTCGAACCCGTATGGTCCGCACGCTTAAAGTTCGATGACGGTTATATTATGAGTTTATGTGTTTTGATGTACCGAAGCAGTTCGGAGTCCCGGATGAGATCGGGGACATGACGAGGAGTCTCGAAATGGTCGAGACGTAAAAATCGATATATTAGACGACTATATTCGGACATCGGAAAGGTTCCGAGTGATTCGGGTATTTTCGGGAGTACCGGGGAGTTACGGGAATTCGTATTGGGCCTTAATGGGCCATACGAGAAAGGAGAGAAAGGCCTCAAAGGGTGGCCGCACCCCTCCCCATGGGCTGGTCCGAATTGGACTAGGGAGGAGGGGCGCCCCCTTCCTTCCTTCTCCTTTTCCCTTCCCTTTCCTTCCCTCCTACTCCTACTACTTGGAAGGGCTCCTAGTTCTACTAGGAAAGGGGGAATCCTACTCCCGGTGGGAGTAGGACTCCCCTAGGGCGCGCCATAGAGAGGGTCGGCCCTTCCCCTCCTCCACTCCTTTATATACGTGGCCAGGGGCACCCCATAGACACAATAATTGATCTTTTGGATCTCTTAGCCATGTGTGGTGCCCCCCTCCACCATAATCCACCTCGGTCATATTGTAGCGGTGCTTAGGCGGAGCCCTGTGTCGGTAGAACATCATCATCGTCACCACGCCGTCGTGCTGATGGAACTCTCCCTCAAAGCTCGACTGGATCGGAGTTCGAGGGACGTCATCGAGTTGAACATGTGCAGAACTCGGAGGTGCCGTGCGTTCGGTACTTGATCGGTCAGATCGTGAAGACGTACGACTACATCAACTGCGTTGATATAACGCTTCCATGAACGGTCTACGAGGGTACGTAGACAACACTCTCCCCTCTTGTTGCTATGCATCACCATGATCCTGCGTGTGCATAGAATTTTTTTGAAATTACTATGTTCCCCAACATTTCCTGGCCCTAAACCCAAACTGAGATGAAAGGTAAGTAGTTCCTGGCTGAGGTGGACTTGGTATGAAATCATCTTCTTCTGACTCTGCTCCACTGTCTGACTCTGTTTCATCTGGCTCATGCTCTTGTTCAGGCTCATGCTCTTGATCATGCTGAGGCAGCTCCTGTTCCACTTGAGGGAGCTCAGCCTGTTCCTGTTCCACCAGAGTGAGCTCAGCCTGCTCCTCTTATTGTTGTTGTGTTTGCTCTTCTTGCTGGTGTGCCTTCTCCTTCTTTGGCCTAATGCAACTGAACCTGATAATTGAAGGATCCTCATCATCAGAGTGAACTTGAACAAGAGAAATATATGATCTCATGCTCTCATCATGATCAAGGAAAACCTATTGGAAGTGGTTGCCATTCAGAACACAATCCTTCATGTTTTCTGTCATAGTGTTGTCCCCTATCTTAATCTCTCTTAATCCATTCCTATACACTATCAATCCAGGAACACATCAATAAGCTCTGATCCTGCCCTCAAACTCATACCCAATTTTCTCAACCAGACTAGCAACAACAGTAGGTGTCCAGTTATCTATGTCACAATAGTCATACCAAATGGAGTGGCCTTTGTGGTAATCCCCATGCTTGCCTGCACAAAGGAAATAGCCACCATGTATGACCTCAACAGAGAAGTAGTTGCTTAGGGGTCCTGCAAAACATTCAAAGTTGCAATGTTCAGACAAGATAAACAGAGACATTTATGAAGGTTCAGTCAAGCTGAAAATATTCAGTTAACTCCAAAAGTTCAGTTACTGTATCAAACCACCAATAGCTCAGTTAGCTGATTAAGTAGGACCTAACCAAGGGTACTGAGCAAGTAGTAAAGTAATGTAATTGGACCAAAACAAGCAAAGTGTCAATGTTCAGTTATTGTACTAAATCAAGTTCAGACATTTCAATATTCAAACAGGTTAACACATATATATTCAGTTATCTTACAGAGCAAATTTCATACATGTTGCAGAAAGAAAGCACGGATTCATGGCCTCCACTGACCAAATATAGGATCTTTCATGGGCAAAATGATCATCTCATGCGCAAAACGCATCTCTTATCATGATCAACAATCAGTCCATATAAAGCAAAGAAACAGGGGAGAAGCTAGCCAGCATGGCCTCCCCTAACAGGCTCCAAAATCAAACCCTAATTTTGCTATGCAAGCCCTAGACCATCTCTAAATACAAGATCCACAACACATCAGAAACCCTTGCATTGATCTGTGGCCCTGCTAAACGTCCGCTCCTAAAATCCTGAACCCTACACCATCCGTGGCAAAAAAGGAGAGAAATAGCCCAAACCCTAGCACCTGTGCGCAATTGACTCGCACGCAAGCTCTTCCCCGGGAGCTTTCATGGACAGATCGAGCACAGAACCTGCCGGCGACGGTGACGTACCATAGAGGGGCGGCGAGGCATGGTCGTCACGACGCGACGGTGCGAGAGGGACGTCACGTAGGCCCCTCCCAAATGGTGCGGACGGTGGCGGCGCAGCGTCCGGCGACGAGCTCACGGTGTCGTCGCCACGCTCGCCCACGCCGGAGACGACGAACCACCTCGGCAGCGACAGCGAACCAGGGGAGAAGGGAGAAGCAGGGGAGTGGCTCGGGTGGGCTCGGTCGGAGCGGTTGGGCTCGATCCGACCAGGTGGCTCGATCGATCCGACCAGGTGGGGGATGTTTTAATAACTGGCTGTTTTGCAAAAAAGACCTGCATGCATGCGTATTCGAGCGAGCTGGGCACATGTGGCAGTCAATGCACACTTGGCATCGGTTGACTCGGGCCAGATCAGCACATACGTACACAAAACCGTATATTGGACTATAGATGACCCTCTAGAGCAAGTTTGGTGAAACGCAAGTAAATGGACCTGTAGTGATTTTTTCTCAATTTATAATTATACCTATTCACTCCTCTTTAGGTTTTATGTGTACCCTTCCACAAAGTACGTCGCGTTGCAAGGAGAAGGAACATTGCGTCACGTTACAAGAATTTTTTTATTGAAAATTCTTCATCCGCGTCAGTTATTCTGAACTGAGGGAGCTGTATTTTCTTTCCAACAAAGTACTCCATCTAGCAATTCGGAAAGAGAAGCAATCTGATCCAAACAATAATCTGCCAAGTCATCGTCGTTATCTCACGGTAATCTCAACTGAAACAACTCCTCTCTAGACACTGCTGTTGACTCCGCCGTTTTCTCAACCCACATGGCTCTCGAAGCGCGCCTCCGCCTCCCGCTCGCCGGGCCAACTCCGGCCACCGCTTTCCTCTCAGGATCCAACCCCAAACCCAGTCACATATCCTTCTCCCTCAAACCCGCCTCCACTTCTCTCTCCGCCGCCAATGCGCCGCCGCCCATCGTCGTCGTGGGCTCCGCCAACGCGGACATCTACGTCGAGGTCGACCGTCTCCCTCTTGTCGGCGAGACGGTTGCCGCGAGTGCCGGTCACAGCCTCGCCGGCGGGAAGGGCGCCAATCAAGCTGCCTGCGGGGGGCGGCTTGCGCTGGGGCCCACCTACCTCGTGGCGCGCGTGGGGGACGACGCCAACGGGCGCCTCCTCGAGGGGGCACTCGCGGACGCCGGCGGCGTCCGCCTCGACCGCGTCGCTCGCGCCCCCGGCGCGCCCTCGGGGCACGCTGTTGTCATGCTCATGCCCGACGGGCAGAACTCCATCATCATCGTTGGCGGCGCCAACATGGAGGGCTGGGCACCGGAGGTCGACCAGGAGGACCTGGACCTGATCCGGCAGGCCGGCGTGCTACTGCTGCAACGGGAGATACCCGATTGGGTCAACATTCAGGTCGCTCAGGTAGTTGCTCTAGCCCTTTCCGCTTATATACCCACTTTTGAGGTCACATTAGATTGAATTTTATGGTTCCTAAAAAAGATGAATTTTATGAGGGTTGGAATTCTTTCTCTGATAATGAAGACATGATTCAATTGAAGTTCTATTCTTTTTGTGCATTTGGGTAATTGCTTTCACTTAGTATTTGGTTGATTACTACTCCTATAGTCCCTCTGGAGATTTGCTAATGGCTTCTGGCTTGGCAATGTAAGGACACATGAGGAGAAAAAATATTGTGGTTGTTAACTTAGATTACTGGGAATGTTAAAAAAAAATCTGACGTCAGATTTTTAAGCATGGCAAATTATGTTGTCGCGAGGATGACAATTTCCTGTAGCAAGTATGGCAAATCTTGGCAAAAAACTGAACATTGCAAGGATTTGCCATGCTTGCTAAGGGAAATTGCCATCCTTGCGACAACATAATTTGCCATCTCAGGTGTTCGATTTGCTATGCTAGAAAATCTGACGTTCGATTTGTAGAGAAATCCTAGATTATTTTGTATTTATTGCATTAGCACAGATCAGTAGCTTGTGCTGCTGTGAAGCAATAATTCATGTGTCGAATGTTCTTAATTAGTTGGAATTAGCCCTTTTGATTTAGTTAGACCTGTGAATGTTTTGATGTGTTCTCTTCTTTGGTTTGCGATTCTGATCCGGTGCCTTCAACTGGACCAAAGGAGCAACGATACTAATTTGTGATACATCATGAACATGACTTAGATATTCCCTGAGTGGAATATACAGTCTCTTTTATTTGCCAAATGTAGTGGCCAGCATATTTTCAAATACGGTAATTTGTGCAAAAATGATGGAACAAGATATAAAAATAAAGAACTTTAGGTCTCTTAAAGGTTGTGGGATTTTCATAGGAATATTGCAGGATTTTAATCCTTAGGAATTTCTCCAATAACGGCCATCTGGATCATAGGATTGAGGTTCTCAAAATTCGATGAAATGCAATCTAATCCCCCCTTCCATATGAATCTTAACATGAGCACAAGCGCCATTTTATTTTTCCTTTCAGAAGTCCAATGCTCTCTCGCTACATTCCTCCAAAATTCTCGTGTTACTTTCCTTTACACCATCCAAAGGGGCATTACGTGGAAAATTTCTGTGTCCTGGGATCTTGTAGAAATCCATAACACATGACATCTTAATCCTGTGTTTCTCCTATTCTTATGTTTTCTAATTCCTTTGATCCAAATAGGCCTTCTAACACTATTAGTTAGTTTGATTCAAAAGATGATTAGCAAATGAATGACAGAAGTGGAAGCAAATCATAGGAAATAATTTCTGACAAGTGACACAGTTAACGATATTTAGAAAGAAACAGTTGACAGTGACGCCGCAGGGCTGGTCAAATGTGTGTCACGCCATGACCCATGCTCTCAAGCGTAACTACTCTACTACCTCTCTCCTAGAACGGGATAGAAAATGTGAGACTGGGTAGTCTCATTAACTAACAAAATGAAAATATGACAAGGTTAAGGGAAAAAATAAGTAAAAGCATTGAATGGTTCCTCGTAACAATGGGGTGAACATGGCTATGGTACAACTATTAAGGGAATATATATGATAACGTGAAATAAAAGTTTATTGTTGTAATAAACTAATAGCACAGATGGAAACCATAAGGTTATTTTCGTTCTGTTATTGTTGGGTATGATTTCTAAGATTTTCCAGTCCACACTTTCTCCTCAATCCTCGTTTAAAGGCCACTAAGAGTAGTTCCACACTAGAGCACTTGGCATGGGTACTCGCACATACACCCTCCGTCCGGAAATACTTGTCCAAGGAATGGATGTATCTAGATGTATTTTAGTTCTAGATACATCCATTTGTATCCATTTCTACGACAAGTATTTCCGGACGGAGGGAGTACTTTACTAGCACCGTGGTGTTGCCATCTCTTGTTTCGTTTGTGAATATTTCATTAGTTGAACAATTAGACTGGTCATGTCTGCGAAACTATTTCATTTTATTTTCGTCTATTGCAATGGTGTTTGGTTCCAGTCTGCAAGTCGGTATGAAAAAGAAAAGATGTTGATGAAGTGGTGGCCATTGTTGAAGAAGAGAGAAGTTGCAGTCCGGTAAGTTGCGTCACCGGAGGCAGCCAGCGTGACAAGATGAACAGGTAGTCGTCTGCGTGTCTCGTTCGTGTAAAGAGTCGGATGTTTGGATTAGGGGGTGAATGTTGGAGTAATCCAAACTGAAGTTGTTCTAGTGCTAGTCCCGTTAGGATTAGTACTAGGATGCGACCAACGTGGCCGTATAATTAGATTAGGAAAAATACTAAGTTGAGTCCGGCTAGGACTTGGGCCTAGCTATCTAGCTGCGTTGGTACGAGTAGTACTAGGTCTTCTTTAGGTATATGTGTCAGGAGTATACCTAAGTCCAACGCAGCTAGATAGCTAGGCCCAAGTCCTAGCCGGACTCAACTTAGTATTTTTCCTAATCTAATTATACGGCCACGTTGGTCACATCCTAGTACTAATCCTAACGGGACTAGCACTAGAACAACTTCAGTTTGGATTACTCCAACAAATGGCGTCCACGTAGTACCACATCTATTGTTAATGGGTTGGGTGCTACAAATGTTACCAAACATCAACCCTAGGTACACAGACTCTGCGCGTGTGGCCTTGTAGGGGCTCACCGCACGAGGCATCTACTGAGGAGCATTTCGGGGCAGAATGTTGCCAAGGTCGTCATCCCTTTAGTAGTGTGTGTAGAGGGGAGGGGGTTGGGGTTACGCCCAACCCTTAGTGATGCACTGCCAATTTACCTCGAGTTAGATTAGCAAATAATACATGTTGGCCCGAATAGTAGCACTTCCGGGTTAACGCTTCTGAAATGAAGCTAGGGCTAAAACTCAAAACAATTGCTACACATGGGTGTGTGCCCCAGAGTGGATTGAGGTCTTAGTGAATTTGGCCTATAGGGCATTTTACACTAAATCTCGTAAAAAAATGAAGGTGCTTGCTGTCCAATGCCCACCTTTTTCGCTTAAGTGAATTTGTGTTGTGCTCTTGTCTTGCTGAACAGCTGAAATTACTACTCCCTCCGTCCGGAAATACTTGTCGAAGAAATGGGTAAAAATGGATGTATCTAGAACTAAAATGCGTCTAGATACATCCATTTCTCCGACAAGTATTTCCGGACGGAGGGAGTACTAAAATTAGTATTTATTTTATGTTTGAAATTTTTGGTCGGAATGAACCTTATATTGATGCTCATTTACATTGCTCCTGATATCAAATGATTTTAGAGCAACATAGTTTCATGCATGTTTGTTTGAAATGACCAGCGTATAAGTTAGGATAGATCAGGGACTAGAATATTTGGCCTACCTGTGAGCTCTTTCGGTCTGGCCCACCTGGCCTACCAGCGTAGAAGTTAGGATATATCAGCGTATAAGTTAATTGAGCTGATATTTGGCCTACCTGTGAGCTCTTTAAGTCTGACCCAGCTACAATCAGCGTCTGCCACATGAGGCTCATGCTTCTAATCTGGATTATGAACAGATAGTCCGCTCTAGCTACTTTATAATTTGTGGTTCGTCCATACAGGAGGACCTTCATTTCCTCTTTGACAGCTGCAGTCCTGTGTTACTTAAACACCTAACGGTTCAGCAAGGGCAATCACATTGCCATCCACGACTTCATTGTTCCTTTTGTCGATCTGTTATGGACATCACTTTTTTTTTCTCGAATGCGCAGGAGAGCTGTGCATGATTATATTAAGAAGACAACCATGCTACATAAGCCCTCGCCGAACAAAACTAGAGTACGGCCATCGACCAAATAAACACTCACGGTCATATGCTACTAAGGCCTTTGGCCCCCGCCATAGCATCTCTAATGTCTTGCATGAGAATGTGTGTGTTGGTGTTGTTCTTGAACAAAAAAGGAAACAGTTTCAGCCTGAAATCTTTATTCATTGGTTAGAATTTACAGTATGTTGCTGCGTGTTAGTGCTTATTTACCTTTCCATGGCCTGGAGGTGCCAAAGGCCTATTTTTGTTTGACCCACTGATTACTTGGTCTGACCCACAACAAGAGCTAAGGGCCAGTTCTTTTGAGGTGCAGCTTATGCATAAGCTGCGATGGGAATAAGCCTCACAGAAGCTGCCTTGGAAATAAGTCCATGAGAATAAGCCATCCAGTTCTTTTGGGCTTTTGGCTTATTTTCACAATAAGCTGAAATAAGCTGCAAAAGAACTGGCCCTAAATGCCATCCTGGACTAGGTTTGTGGTCAGCTCAGACCCTCTGACATAACAAGTTTTTGAAGTGGAATCCGAGGAAAGTGGAAGCTTAACTCAGTGTGATTTTTTAATTCCACGCGGCCCTTTGTACCGACTTATGCATACGGTGTTTTACAATATTTACGTTGGCCCTAAACCATTCAGCCGGCTCTGGTTTTTGCTAATTAGAGGTTGTGGGCAAGTGGAAGGAGCATCCAAATATCTAATCTGTTTCACAGAACTCCATAGAGACAAAAGAGCTAAGGCTTGCGGCTGTAAGAAGAACCAATATCTCATCAATAAGGGTTCGATACTAATCTGGCCATGGAGAGGACAGCTAACTATCATGTGAAGGTAGCAAATTTTGGAGAAACTTAGTTGTGTGTATCTGTTATAATGGGAAATGTGTAGTCTTTGAATTTTTACTTTGTATGTCTTCCCATATTGGAAGGCAGTCTTCTAATTGCGTTCAGTAGAACCTTGACGCGTGGCTTACGTGCTGTCCAAGTTATGCAACTGGATATGTAGCTTTAGGTATTGTCTAATATATATCTGCTAAGGAGTAGGTGGCCTATGTTATTGGAATTCAAAAGAAACTACAGTCATGTATCGTGACTTCAGATATAAAATGAAGCAGCTTGTCATTTGTTTGAGTTGCTTCCATTTCAGTCTGAACTCTGAATGTAATGGTCCCTTTGTCTGTGTGATTGAGTCCTCGGAGAAAAGCCTCCAGGAAAAGAGTTAGTGTCGCAGATGGAAGGATAGTTTTATTTCTAGTTCTTGATACCTCGAGCGTGATTCCATGCAGGTTTATGTGATTGCAAAATCTCATTAAATGCGTGATAATGCGTTCTGTCTTTTCTAGCTAATGATCTTAAAGATTCCATTCAGATCAATTACCCTGTTTGCCAAATAGTATTAGTATTTCATGTTGACATCCTTATATAACTGAATTTTTAAGGTTGTGCCAGAGCAAGTCTAGTCTTGATTATGGTTTGTATCTGTTGTGTATCTATACAACTGTGTAAAGTAGATTGGAAATGCAGGAACCACCTTGTGTCTTTCCCTTTTATTCATGTTAAGATTACAGGGGTTCTTTTGTGGAAAATTTCAAACTTTTGTAAAATAGGTTGTTGGAAATGCAGGAACCACCTTGTGTCTTTGCATTTTATGCATGCTAAGATTTGAGGGGTTCTTCTGTAACAAAATTTCAAACTTTTGTTTCAGGCGGCAAAAGGTGCAGGTGTGCCTGTTATTTTAGATGCAGGTGGGATGGATGCTCCTGTCCCCAGAGAACTACTCGAACTGGTGGACATTTTTAGTCCAAATGAAACAGAGCTAGCACGTTTGACTGGGATGCCTACCGAGACTTTTGAACAAATCAGCCAGGCTGCAGGAGCATGCCATAAAATGGTGAGTTGTCTAAATCAGTTTTTTTATGTAGTTTGTTTCTCTGCATTTCTTCTATATTCAATTATAACTTCTAAGTTTGGCAACGAAGTTTTTAGAGAACCATGGTAATTGAAAACCACAGTACTCAGATGTGCACACAACGAATACTACAGTTTCTTGAAACCATGGTTTTTCTCAGTTTTAGCAAAACTACCTAGGTGTTTGGCTGGTGTTGCTATACTACAGACCGATTGTAACGCTGGGTGACATCTGAAACTCACTGAGCTACATGACCTAACGGCCGCCGGGTGCATGCAGCTTCTACGCACAAGGTCAGCTCGTCCGCACCTATGTAGCACATTTGCGTACTGCTATGCTAACTAGGCAGGCGCAAGAAACAGATCGATCAGCCGGCCTTCAATGGCTGGATTAATTTAACCATGGGGTGCATGATTAATCAAGAGCCTGTGGCAACTTAAGTTCATTAATCAACTAGATTGAAGTAATACAATCCTAGGAGCGTGTTGCTATCATATGTCTATACGTGCATGTACTCTTGGAGGCGGACCAAAATTCTTTGTGCGTGTACGATGCGCCATTTATACTGAATCGGCTACCTAGCATATATATCCGGTTGCATACAAGTGTTCTTCTAAAGGACCAATCGATCTAATCAGTGCGCTACTAGTCCGAAATTAATCGACAGCTAAGGACTCCATGGAGAAGCGTGCAAGATCACTAGAAACTAATCAGTGTTGTAATCCCATGCAGCGGCGTCATATCTAATATATATGCCACCCCTTGTAGCAGTCTTGCAATCAGACTGGACAGATGGAGGAAAATTAGGAGACGATCGCAGCTAATATTCTTATCTCAACGTAGATGGCAACGTCAAGTGCACTTTCTCTCTGTTCTGTTTAGAAAAAAGAGGTCTAGACCACTTTTTCAAATACTTTGAAAATACCACAGTTTTTATAATACTCCCTCCGTTTTTATTTACTCTGCATATTAGAGTTGACTGAAGTCAAACGTCGTAAAGTTTCACCAAGTTTGTAGAAAACAATATAGACATTTATCATAATAAATCTATACGATGTGAAAGTACATTCAATAATAAATCTAATGTTGTTGATTTGTTATTGTATATCTTAATATTTTTGTTTATAAACTTGGTCAAAGTTTGTAAAGATTGACTTTGACCAAAGCTAATATGCGAACTAAATAAAAACAGAGGGAGTATTATGGTTTACAAAACTTCAGTTTTTGTTGAAGCCAAACACATCAAAGTATTCAAAACCAAGTTTTTTTCCAGAAACCACGGTATTCTAGAAAAACTATAAAAATACTTTGCATCCAAACGCACCCCTAATTGTTGCTCTTTTGTTTCTTTTGATTAGCCATGACTAGATCTTAATATCTTTATTTAAGAAACTTCAATTAATGATGTTGTGTTATGGCATTTATCTGATAATAGCCATCTCTAAAGAATGTGTTGCTTTCCTTCCATTCTCCCTTCGCGTAGGTCTGTGCACGTGTGTTTCCCGTACACCTATTAGGAGTGTTGACTCTTACTGTTCTATACAAGTTTTCAAGTTAACACTCCTATGTGCTGTCCAAGTCTGCGTACAAGTGAAATTTGCGATTTGCAAAACTGTACAAACTTTGGATCTTTAGTTCCTACCTGCAAATCGGCTGCTAGTTACACAAATTATCATAATTCAGCAAGCTCCTGTAGTCATTTATAGTTTTGTACACTTTGGCTACTCTGTGATAGTGGTCCAACAAGTACTTTTCGTGAATGGCAGTGGGGAGCTGCTTGAAGCGAATTACAAATTAAGTACACAGGAAAGAGTAATCAGTTAAATTTCTTGTGCTCAGCGACGTGTTGGAGGGGGCATGGCCCTCCCTGGTAGGCCCTAAGCATGAGGAACGGCCCTAAGCTATGTAGTTGTAATAATTCTTGCATGTGTACAAGAAAACAGATTTTTTGTATCTCTAACAAACCGGCAGAGCGTACGTATGCTATTTTGATTTGAATGCCAATCCCATGGCAGTGGCTTGTAGATAACATTGGTAGTGCAATCTGAAAAATAACAACAGCATCTGATCACAGAATGGCCATTCGCCAAAAGTTCAGAATGTGTTCATAATCAAGGTTGGCCCATGAAATCTTTGTGCTTAATTCACTGGAAAATCGGAAAAGCAATATCTGATGTTTTTTGTTTGATGCTGTCTGGTCTGATGCCATAGCATAGATAAGTCTAATTGCTTCTTGTGTGTCCATAGCCACAATTTTATGGCAGGCAGTGTATTTGTCAGGATATTTTTTTTTTGAAACTGGGCAAAAGATTTGCCACTTTCATTGATTAAGAAGGAGGTTTAGAGTTTTGGTCACAGGCCGAATTACAAAGACATCACTCTCGCGGCACTACGGTACTCAAATATTTTGCCCCTGCAAGGCACCAAGACTTTGAAACATCTTTGATTCTTGCAACAAGAACCCCAACCGGCACCGCGGTGTTACGGAAGACGCGTGCATTCCTCTCGTTCCAAATTTCCCATGAGATCAACATAATAAGAGACATCATCGCCCGTCGAGACTGTGATGCGTTGGAGTCAATGAGATTCCACCAGGCTTTCACCGAATGGACCGTCACCCAAGCTGTAGGGTTCACATCAACCAAGCCAAGCCAAGATTTGATCATTTCCCAAACTCGGACCGTGTAGCGGCATTGGAAAAGGAGGTGAGCCGCGGTTTCCTGAACTTGCTTGCAGAGGGGGCAGCGATCACAGTTAGGCCATCCACGGCGTTGGAGCCTGTCGGCCGTCCATATCCTATTGTTGATCACAAGCCAAGCAAAGAATTTGCATTTGGGGGGAGCCCAGATCTTCCACACCAACTGTTGCATGTTGGAGTCAACTAAGCCCAGGAACTGGACCTTGTAGGCCGAGGACGCGGAGTAAGAGCCATCATTAGAAAGCTTCCAAGAGATAGAATCAGCCACGTCGGGGTTGAGTTGCACCACAGATAATTTCTCCCAAAGGTTGACGAACTCGGTCAGGTGTGTAGCGGAGGTGATCCCATCTGTTTTGACTTGAGAGACCCAGAAGTTATTATCCAAAGCCTTCTGAACCGAACATCCCCTTCTTTTTGATAGGTCAAAAATCTTCGGGGCGATGTCTTTGGGTCTCATGCCATCTAGCCAAGCAGACTCCCAGAAGGAAGCACGAATACCGTTGCCAAGCAACACGTTGGTGGCAGCAGCAAAAATGTTTTTATCATTCTCATCACAGGGGTTGCCCAAGCGAACCCACGGCTTCACCGGATCCAACCATTCTGCCCAAAGCCATTGGATACGAAGCGCGGACGCAAACTTCCTCATATTTAGGATACCTAGCCCCCCATGGGCCTTGGACTTGCAGACCTGTTCCCAGTTGATCTTGCATTTGCCACCGGTGACCTTGTCACAACCAGCCCAAAGGAAAGCACGCCGAAGAGAATCAATCTTTTCCAGAACCTCAATTGGAAGGTTTAACGCTGTCATATAATAAATGGCAATGGCCGTGAGGACAGACTTGACCAGCACAGCCCTTCCTGGAGCAGCCATTAGCATGCCCAACCATGGAGAAATCTTGGACGCAATCTTGTCCTCCAGGGGCTGAAAGTGAATCCTATTCAACCTCTTGACCGACAAAGGCAGCCCAAGATACTTCATCGGGAAGGTAGATCGGTTAGCCGAGAAGGGATGCAGAATATCATCAAGGTCCAAGTGATCACATCTGATGGGGGCAACCATGCTTTTAGAGCAGTTTGTGATCAGGCCAGTGACCTCACCGAAACAGGCAAGGGTTTCCGCAAAAAATTTGACCTCGGATTTAATTGGCGCAAGAAAGACCGCAGCATCGTCCACATATAAGGAGGCACGGATAACCATCGCATTTCCATCAAGAGGGTGCAACTTGCCTTGCTCAGTGGCCTTTTGAAGGATATGATGCAGAGGGTCAATTGCAAGCACAAAGAGGAGGGGGGAGAGGGGGTCCCCCTGTCTGAAGCCACAACCTTGTGATATTGGACATCCAGGAACACCATTGAGAAGAACCCTCGACGAGGCAGTAGACAGGAGGGCCGAGACCCAGCCTCGAAAGCGAGGTGGGAAGCCCAGGTGGTTCAGCAAGTCGAGGAGGAAGTCCCATCTGACCGAGTCGAATGCCTTTTTGATATCAAGCTTGAAGAGCAGAGCCGGGGTTTTTCTGCGGTGAAAGCGTCGGGCCAGGTTGCGAACGTACATAAAGTTATCATGGATACATCTTCTTTTGATGAAGGCGCTTTGAGCTTGGGAAACAAGGTCATTCATGTGGGGAGCCAAACGGTTGGACATGACTTTGGCGATGATCTTCGCGATGGCATGAATCAGACTAATGGGGCGAAAGTCAGAGATGTCTTCAGCACCATCCTTTTTCGGAATAAGGGCGACATCCGCAGTGTTCAACCAGTGCAAATGGGAGGCATGGAGATTTGAGAACCGGTTTATAGCCAGCATGACATCAACCTTAATTATGGTCCAACAAGATTTGAAGAAGGCCCCGGTAAAGCCATCCGGACCCGGTGCCTTATCGCTTGGCAATGAAAAAACTGCGGTTTTGACCTCCTCTTCGGAGATGGCCTCATCCAACTCATGAAGGTCGCAGTCTGGAATAGGAAGAATGTCCCAGTTGATATCTGTTTTGCGCGCGGGGCCTTTTATAGTGATGTTCTTGAAGTGACAGTGGATAATGTTCTCCTTAAGCTTGTGTTCCGTGACCCAGCCACCGTTGTGCTTGAGGCGGTGAATGAAATTTTTTCGCCTACGATGGTTGACCCGCAAATGGAAGTAGCGGGTGTTAGCATCTCCTTCTTTCAGATTAGTTATCCTCGAATTTTGCCTCTTTCTTGATTTTTCCAAAACAGCCCACCCAATGATCTTCCTCTTTAACCTTCTTCGAATATCACATTCATCATGGGAGAGTTCTCTATGTTCCTGGGCCAAATCGAGACGAAGGATCACCTCGAGAGCCATGTGAAGCTGGATCTTTGCGTTTGAGAAAAGAGACTTGCTCCAGGAGCGAAGTCTAGCAGCTGTAGTCTTTAGCCTGTGGAAAAGCCTTTGGTATGGCTCCACATGAATGGAGTCCTCAGCCCAAGCATCAGCGACAACCTTTTTGAATCCGGGCATCTTAGTCCAGTAGTTCTCGAAGCGGAAGGTTTTGGGTTTCCGCGGGCCATCGTCATTAGCCAATAGTAACGGGCAGTGGTCAGAGAGCGAAGATGATAAAGCATGCAGAATATGGGAGCCGAACTCGATATCCCAGTTATCGTTGCAGAAGAATCCGTCGAGTTTACACAATGTTGGATTAGAGCGCTCGTTGCTCCAAGTGAACTTCCGGTTCTGAAGATGAATCTCTTTTAGTCTGCAATTTGCAAGAGTGTTTCGAAAACGCACAAGACGGCTACGGTCAACATTAGCTCGGTTTTTGTCTCTAGCACGGTAAATTTGATTGAAGTCTCCATTGACAAGCCATTTTGTTCCATCAGGCGGCTTCTGGGAGGTAAGCTCGAGGAAGAAGTCGTCTTTGTGGATGCTTCTGGTAGGTCCATAGACCGTGGTTAACTTGAAAGTCTTTGCATCTGAAGCATTGTTGAGAGCAACCGTAGCAGAAAGAAAGTATGTGCCATACTGAACACTTGAGATGGTTACCACAGAGTCGTCCCACAACAGTAAGATTCCACCTCTAGTTCCATCCGCCGGTCTGTGTGCGAAGTTCTTGAGGCGGTATCCTCCCAGGTAGGCAGCCATATGAGGGTCGATGGTCTGGAGTTTGGACTCCTGGATGCAAACTAGATGGCAGGAGGAGGCAGCAATTGTTTCATGGACGACGGACTGGCGATCTGGACAGTTTAGACCACGAACATTCCAGCACAATATAGCAAGGTTTTGTTCTAACATGATTGCACAAAGATTACATCAGTTCAGTGCTCAAGGAACCACAACGACAACAATGGTCTCGCCAGGACCAGCAAAGGCAGCACTATGATGCTGCAAACAGGCGTACATCTAGCAAAATTCAGTTCAACTATCATCAGGAAACTAAGCTACAACTGGGACTAAGTAGCAAAGCTCAGGCCTCAGCCGCGGCAGCCTCGCTTGAGTCGGGTCCTCCTTCGCCTCCATGCTGCATCAGGGCTTCTTCTACCGCTGAGAAGAGATCACAGTCCAGCTGGAATAAAGCACGCAAGGCCGCGACAGCAATATCAGGGAGACGCCCTTGAAACATATCGGCAAACTTAGCAATTGCCGTCTCTGTGACCTGCTCCCCATCAGCAAGCACCCCCATGCGTTGACACAGGAGTTGTTCAGCGAGCCTCGCAATGGGCATCGTCCTCTTCTTAGCACCAAGTCTGGGACTCTGACGCGGCAGTTGAAAGCCAGTGACTCCAGCCATCGTCTTCCGGCGAGCGGTAGGACGTCTTGGAGGTGTCGATCTTGGTGGGGGAGATGGTAGGAGCGCTGGCATGCGAGGGATAAAAATTGGAGTGGCAATCTCTCTTTCTTCAACCGCAGCTTCAAGTTGGACAGTGGAGGCATCATGGATTGGTGTTTGATCTGAGCTATCACCGTGGTTATCATCTTCATGCGCAACTATCTCATCTTTAGGTTGAGCAGGAGACATCACTGTAGTGTCAAATTCCCTTTCTTCAACTTCGGCTTCAGGTTGGACAGTGTAGGCAAACTGGGTTGGTGTTTGATCTGGGCTGGTACTATGCTTTTCTTGAGCTTCATCTTCAAGCACCACAAGCAAATTTTTTATTTGAGCAGGAGAGTGAGCATTGCCTTGTGGGAGATCAAAACTGTTACACTTGTTACGATCTTCAGGACCAACTTCAAGGCATGGTGGAGGTGTTTCCATGGCAAAATCAGACGTTGGAGTTGGGGTGGCCAACACAAACTCCGGTGTAACCGTGCCATGCTCTTCACCAAGTGTCACGGAGGGTTGGATCTTAGAAATTCTGCTAGCAGTACCGCAGAGCCATCCTAGACCACGCCCAGCAGTGTTGATCTCGATCACGTCGCTGGAGGTGGTACGCGGGGAGGGCGGCAGTGAGCGTCCACGGCTCACCGTCCTGCACCCCTCAGACGAGACCTCCCTGGGAGGGTCGCACGCCCGGCGTCGACCGTCACGCCCGCGCTCTTCGCGCCCACGATCAGCGCCGCGGTCATCACGGCGTCCATCATCACGGCGCTCAGGAGCCCGTGAACGACTGCGAAAGAGGCCCCGCCAGGAGGAGGACCGCGGTCTGTCGTTGTCGCGTCCACGCCTGTCCTCCCTGTCACGATCGTCATCGCGTCGGTGCCGATCATCGTCATCTCGGCGTCGAGGTGGAGGTTCATGGCGGTCCCTTGCCCTGACCTCGCCGTCCACCACACCATAGCGCCAGGTGAAGGGGTCTGTGCGTGGGCGGCGAGGGATGTTTCCAGCGGCGTCGGGGGTGTAGTCCTCCAGCTTGTCGAGGTGCACGATGGCGCGGCGATGAAGGCCAGCGTGCCCAATGGCCGAGGACGGAGCTCCACCCACCCCAGTGGCCATCCGGGGAGCGATGGTGACGAGCTGCACCTTGGGGATAGCTGATGGATTCGCTGACCAAACCCACAGCTTGAGGCAAGAGGCATCTTCTTGCCGCGTAGCGATGTCGAAGTAGTGGAGGAAGGTATCCGGACCAAGCACTTGAGCTGCCACGGCTTCGGACCAAGCATTCAGGGGAATGCTCTCGATGCAGAGGTGGACATGGTAGTTTGCCCGGACCACGTCGGCGTGAGCGTCAAGGCGCCAGTTGGTGGAGTGCAGGTCCAGGCCGTTGTGACGGAAGCGCCCCTCCGTCGTCACCCTGTCTCGCTGATGCTGATAGTCGAACACGGCGAAGAAATCTTCAGGAAAGTGGGGAACGACCTTGACATCTCTGATCCCGAACTGCATGTCGATGGCTTCCTTGATCTCAGCAGCGCTCACCACCGGTCTTGTACCGCCAAGCCAGATGAGGGCGCCCAGGGATGCAAGGGACGCCGCATTAGCATCCATCTCCTGGGTGGAGACGATGACCACACGGCCCTCCTCAGGCCGCAGCGATGGGTCGCCAACGCGGAGCGGCTGCCTTGACATGGCGCGCGGCGGCGGCAGCGAAGCAGGCGATGCAGATCGAGGCGTGGCCGCCGCAGGAACCACCAAGGGGGTAGCAGAGGAAGGCGAGGTTGATGCAGGGGACAAAGGGGAGGGTGATGGGTCGTTGGTGCAGCCCCTCGCCCTGTGTCCGATTCTTCTACAGCGACGGCAAGTGAACGGATTGCGGCAGTCCACCTTACAGTGGCCTTTGAGGAGGCAGCGATGGCATTCGCGGTCCTGGAGCCTGACGAAATCCTTCGTCCGCTGTGGAGGGGAATAAGAGGATGGGGCTTTGCGACTTGAATGCCGGTTGTTGGGACGACCTTCACGCCACCAGTACGCTGGACGCACCAAATGCCATTCAAGAGCTGAGGAGACCTGTCTTGAATTCTCCTCTGAAGGCGTAGGGCTCGAGGGCGCGCTGCAGTTCGCACGCCGAGCAGCAGCCTTGAATGAAGCCGCTGGGGCGGACTTAAGGCATGGCCGGTGGGCGCCATGAATCGGGGGAGGCGGCGTAAACTCCAGGAGCTCTGCATTAATGGCAAAGCTTACTTTGCGGGGCAGCTCGGCCTCCTCTGGAGCGCCCGCAGAGGCCTCGGCAGGGGCCTGGACAGGCAGGGACCGCAGATCTGGGCGGACTGCGACCAGCTGGGGGAAGATGGATGCCACCAGATCCGGGCGCAGGAACCGCGGGGACGGGAACCCCGGAGGGAACCGAGGGGAGGGCGAGGCTGAGGAGGCGTTGGGCGGGGAGGCCCGAGCTGTAGCGGCTGGAGCAGCGGCGGCGGAGGTGGCTGCGGGCGCCGGAGTGGCGCGTCGCAAGAGGGTGGGCGCTGGAGGCATCTTCCGTGTTTGTCAGGATATTGAAGTAAGAAAAGAAGTGTAGCGCATAATTGATATATTTTCTTCTTTTTACAGTCACAAAGCGATGAAGTTGCAGACGTCTGTGTTGTTATATGTTGATAGCATTTGCCCCTATTCCCACTTCATGGCTTTCCATTACCATGTTTCAACAGTATATGGGCTTCATATTCCACTTTAAGCTGCCAGTACGAGGATTTGATTTACAACTAATTGTTTTCCTGTCAATTCCCTGTTTTTGTTTACCTTATATTGTGGTTTCTTTACGATAACATGTTCAAATTGTACTCTTTTGTTTGCTATAAAGGCTAGCAGTTCCACTTGATATATTCCATCGGCGAGATGCATTGCTATTTAAATCTTCTACGGAAGCTCTGAATGCATTGAACCTTATGGTAGGAGGACATTGATGATATTTCCTGCATGCAGGGTGTGAAAGAAGTTTTGGTTAAACTTGGGTCACAAGGATCTGCTCTGTTTGTGGAGGGAGAGGAGCCAATTAGGCAGGCGATAATACCCGCCACAGAAGTAGTAGACACCACCGGCGCTGGTGACACCTTCACCTCAGCTTTTGCTGTAGCTCTGGTGGAGGGGAAGCCCAAGAAAGAGTGCATGCGATTTGCTGGTACTAAAAGCACCCTCCAGTCAAATTGTTGGTTCTGATCTATTGTTGACATGTTGATTTGAGTTTCTTCTTCTTCTTGCATTTCAGCTGCCGCTGCCTCACTGTGTGTTGGAGTGAAGGGAGCCATTCCCAGCATGCCTGACAGGGAAACCGTGATGAGCCTTCTAGAATCTGTGCAAGCTGAATAACCGGAGAAACGGTGACTTTACCCTATTCATCAGCAATAATGTGAGCTGTTAAGCTTCAATCTCCTCTTTCGGTTCATTTATTTCGGGTATCTATATATATTTGTAGCCCCGTAAGTTATGGTAGAGGAAATAAGAGAAAATGCCATTCCTCGCGCCGCCCTCCGTAGAAACAGAAACACTGGTTCAGGAGTTCTAGGTCTGCTGTTTTTATAGCCATTCCCTGTTGCTATGCCATAGCTTTTTCTATTGTTATTAGGCATCGCCCGTTATCCTTCTCGACCTAAATTTTTCCCGTTGTTAGAAGTCATTAAACTTCACAAAACCGCCATGCCCTGAATGCAGGAATTGCTTTTGCTGTGAAACACTGGTGACGGTGAAGGGGGTTAGTAAGGTGTCACTGTCTGGCTCAAATCTAACAAGCATTCCTTTGGCAGGATCGGCTAAACATCCGACGGAGCTCCCCCGGAACCCTCGTGTGCTGCCCCCGGCCCAGTAACGTGCTAGTTAGTGGTGGTCTCTAAATGGAAACGCATTTTCCGGGGCCTATGCCGAGCAAATCCCGCACCCTCGAAATAAAAAAGGACACCTGAATGGTTTCACTTCAGAGAGATAGAATGAGCAGTTTCAGGTTTGGCCTGGCGCTGATGAGCTTTCCGAACTCCGACGGCGACTCCGGCACGGGTCAATTCATGATCTTATTGTTAAGCCGGGCCGATGTTAACCGCTCGCTGCTATCGACGGCCATCATCCGTCTTTTTCGATCCAGTCGTGGCCCGCTGCCGATCGCCGTCGCGCAGGCCCATCGGCGCGGTTCACTCCCTCTCACCGCCAACGGTGAAAGATCTCGCCGCTGCACCGTCGCTGCCGGAGAAACGACGCATGGCTCGACTGATTGACTGCTCCTAGCTAGTAAGATCGTCCAGAATCCAGTAGCCCAGCAACGTTTTTGCAGCTTCCGGGGGATCTGATCGTATCTGATGACGTACGCGTCGTCCGTCCGTCGAATCGGACGTTCGATGTGCCTCGCCGTACCCGTACGACGCCGACGGCCGGCATTTTCTCGACGAGCCCACCGACAGCAAACGTTCCTCACGGCCTTCTGTTTTTCCTCCTCCTCCTCCCAACTTCCTTCCCTTGTCTCGCTTTCCGGGAGTATTCCCGGAATGACCGTCCTTGGGAGGGAGATAATAATAATATGTTTGTGTTTGTGGCTACTGCTGTGACGGAGCCATCGCACGGCCGCTCGCCATTAAGCTCGTCCGGGACGGTACCGCGGCCGATGGCGTCGTGGTGGTGGCGGAGGCGGCCACTTTGAGTCTTCCTCAAGGCTGCAACCTGAAACGAAACCAACGGATGGATGGGTGGATGGATGGATCGCTCAACAAAGGCGACGTCGCTTTCGCAGATGGCTTAGCAATCCAGCTTCCTCTCGCTATGCAACACCGTCCGGATAGTTAATGCACGTGTCTTGTCACGTCTAATGAATCATATATATATACGCAAAGCTACCACACACACACGCACATGCTTCCGTGCCGCGATCACATACATACCTCTGCAGCAGACAGCAGTAGCAGCACGAGAGTAGGAGTAGTACTATACGGGTGACCAAGGGGAAAGACATACTTGACCGTAGCAGAGATGTACGTAGGTCCATCTCGATCTTCTCGGATATCGATCCCACTGGCATTTTCTCTTCTTTTTGCATGACTCAGGGCAGAGTCAGAGTCAGAGTCAGATTGGCCGGGCCGGTCAAGAAGTGCGATGCGAGACCGACCTTCCTTTCTAGCAGAGCAGCCGCCGGCCATGTCGTTTGGAAGTATGCAGCGGGGCGATGGCCGGAGTTATAACGGTGGCCTTGACTTCCCTTGCGTTCAAAGCTACTCCTACATGCCTCTGTCCAACCAGTTTGTTCAAGCTAAGCCAATCAATGCACGACGTGACGCCTGCGGTCCATCCTGCCTGCTCCCTTTTTTATACTGTACCCCTCAAATAATTCTCAACTTACCCCCATACAGTTCCGTTACACACGCAGGAAATGTATAGTCGGTTTCGCTTTGCGTATACGATCTCTGTACGATAGTAAAATCCTGCATCCAATATTGATCTGCCCACTTGATCCAAGGCTGATGGACTAGTGTTGTACGCCCATCGTCTGAAAATTCGTCGTACGTGTAGCGGGGCTCATGGTCATGGACAAAAGAAGACCAAGATAACTCGCAATTTAGCTAGTCCCAAGATTCAAGTATTTGATCAACAGCCAGAGCATATTACTTTGGAAAAGTACATAATAGTGAATGGTATTGAGCGAATGTTTCCTGGGAGTGGTTTTTAGGAAAGGCTCTTTTGAGAGTCCAATCCCGTGCGCAAATCTCAAAGCGATCACAACGTAGCAATCCCCGTTCGCTTTCATGCCTCCTCCTGAGCGAACGATGTAAACCTTCTCTCTCATGCATCCTCCCTTACGAATGATGCCGTGTGTAGCATGGCACTCCCCTAACTATGAGATTATGTCAATTACTGGAATTATTATGACAACTTCTCTGCGTAGCATGACAATTTCTGAACATGTGCGCAACTTTCCCTTTTCTTAGCCTGCCAATTCTCTCTTTGCAGCATGGCAAAACCCTGAAACGCATGGCAATTTTCTCTGTTACAACGTGGCAAATCCCTAAAACGTATGACAATTCGTTCTGCTATAACATGTCAATTATCACGGCAAATCTATCTGCCATAGCATGGCAAATCTCTCTATTATAGCATGCCAATTCCTAAACATTCCCTGGGAGTGATCTCTTGAGGAACACTCTTTGATCGAATGAGCCTCCCAGAGTGAAAGATCGTTCGCGCCAGGGAGGGCACGTTAGAATCACAAAAGTAATACCATCGTTTTTGTTTTTTCCACGGTACTAATTTCCCATCGCCGTTTAGTTACTTTTGTATCAGAACACCTGCATTTTATTTGTCGGTTCTGGTCAAGCTTGAATGGTATCTTATAAATATAAAAAAAACCAGGAGGAATACGAATTAATCCTAATTAAAATTGTGAAATTGTTTAGCCAAGAACTGATCAAAGCAGTACAGCTAGTGCTCACCAAATTAATACTATACACCTTTCTCCGGTGAGTATTATATTATGTTACTGTATGTGCTCCTGCTCAAGTTGGACATCAAAAAGGCTTTTGATTCAGTTAGATGGGAATATCTTCTCGACCTATTACAGAGGAGAGGTTTTCCTTCGAGGTTTCGTGAGTGGATCACGGCCCTTCTTCGGACATCTACATCGAGGGTTCTTCTCAACGGTGTTCCTGGCAATCCTATCCAGCATGGGCAGGGCCTCCGGCAGGGGGACCCAGTGTCTCCCCTTCTGTTTGTCCTTGCTATTGACCCCCTTCAGCAAATCTTGGACGTGGCAACAGAGAATGGAGACCTACACAGATTACGTGGCCGTGGTGCCCGCCTTCGCACCTCCCTATACGCGGACGACGCTGCCATATTCTTGGTGCCTATCAAGGAGGATGTGGATATGCTTGCCACCATACTTCAAAGCTTTGGAAACGTCACCGGCCTAGTTACGAACATTAACAAGAGTTTGGTGGCCCCTATTAGATGCTCCAATGTCGACCTTGACATGATTCTGGGTGCCTTCCCAGCAGTCAGAGCTCAGTTCCCCTTGCGATACCTCGGCCTTCCGCTATCCATTCATCGTTTGCGGGTTGTCGACTTCCAGCATTTGCTTGATAAGATTGCTGGAAAGATCATGATTGGCCAGGGAAAGTACATTACGATGGCTGGGAGGAGCACGTGGGTAAAGTCAGTTATCACTTCGCAGGCCATCCACCATCTCACTTCGCTTGTGGTGCCCAAAGGAATGATGGCATCCATCGTCAAGCTGCAACGGGCTTTTCTTTGGGGAGGCACGGATAAAGTTTCTGCAGGCAAATGTAAGATAAGATGGGAGAAAGTTTGTACGCCCAAGGACATGGACGGCCTAGGCATCCTGGACATGGAAAAACCCGCACGTGCCTTATGGCTTAGATGGCCTTGGTTGGTTTGGAAGGACGCGGAAAGAGCTTGGGTTGATTTGGGGCATCCATGCGATGAAGAGGACATGGCGCTGTTTTATGAGTGCACTTCCATCACTGTTGGCAACGGGCAAAGGGCCTCTTTCTGGCACTCCCCTTGGCTTGGGGGTCGCAAGCCAAAAGACATGGCTCCCTCCATTTTTGCAATTTCCAAACACAAGAATGACACCATCCATAGGGCTTTGGATCTCAACAAGTGGATTGCCAACATCAACACAAACTCTGGGCTCACAATTCAGCACATCCTTGAATACTATGAGCTTTGGGTTGGATTACGAGAGGTCTTCTTTGATGAGGGGGTGGATGATGAGATTGTTTGGAAGCTTTCGCCTTCCGGTGAGTACACGGCATCGTCGGCTTACAAAGCTCAACTCGACGACTCCACTACATCGAAAATGAAGTCTGCAGTGTGGAACAATTGGGCGCCGCCAAAGCACAAATTCTTCGCTTGGCTTATCATTCAAGACCGTGTTTGGACGGCGGACAGGCTTCAACGGAGAGGATGGCCAAATTGCGGCCTATGCCAGTTATGCAAGAGGGAGCCAGAGACGGCGGCACACATCATCTTCCGCTGTCGATACACGGTACGCATTTGGACGGAGATCAAGACTTGGATGGGTTTGACCGATGTGGACATCATCGACTGGAGTAACTTCAACAGCGTCAACGATTGGTGGCATCACATGGTAGGCGTCAATGGCAATGTGAGAAAGGGCCTCGCATCTCTCGTCATGTTGGTTTCATGGGAGATTTGGAACGAGCGGAATGCGAGAGTATTTAGAATGGTGTCCTCCATGCCAAATGTAATCACGTCTAGAATCAAGGCGGAGGTCAGACTTTGGGGGTTGGCAGGGACCAAACGGCTGAGTTCTTTTATGCCACGAGAGTAGGCTTATCGGTTTCGGGCGTCTACGGGCGGTCGGTCATGTAATTCAAAACTCTTCTTAATTAATGAGATGAGGCAAATTTTTTGCCTCCGTTTTGGAAAAAAAAATGTTACTGTATGTTGTATTGGTGTTGACGTACACGTCTATTGGATGTGGACTTTGAACACGAGTCTACGCCGTAGAATTTATATTTTGTGCCGGAGAAAAAGAAACGCTCCATCGTATCGCGGCATGCAAGTTGGTGCACACCTTGCACCTTGGCCTTTAATGCTTTTGACCTTCTAGACTAGTAGCTAGTCCGGTTCTGGTAGCTATCAGCAGTTCAGCACTGCCCAATGTTGCGTCCCAGGACTTCCAACCTGATTAACCTGCTGGACCATGTCTAAACATATTATAATACTACCAAAAAAAAAGCATTCATCAAACCCCAAAAGGGCAAAAGTAATACTACCATGAATTATGCATATACTGTTAGTTTCTCTTGCCTTCACAACACCAGTTCATCGATCAACAAGTCCGGAATGGAAAACGTAGGAAGTTAACAAAGCTTAATCAGTGACACTTATTTTGAGACGGAGAGAGTATTAGTTTGTCTTGGCCTCACAATACCAGTTCATCAATCAACGCGTCCGAAATGGAAGAGAAAGGAAGTTAACCAAGCTAGACAGATTCAAGAACAGTGCATATCACATGTATGATCTCATTGCTCCGAAGAGCGCTGCAATTGCACTCTCTCGTAGTACAAGAGGTACATACAAATGAATGAGGATATGGATGTAACTGGTCCACCATCTTCTTGATTAACTGGCTGGGAGTAAAACAAAGGCAGGGAGCGATCATGCCATGGCTTTGACGATTTCTTGCACTGTGTCGATATACACACTGTGCAAGCATCTTAGCCCAGCCGATTAATTGGATGGCCACCAAAGTAGATTTCCTCTCGATGGACAACCTTTAATTAAACAAACATGAATTCTGTCACATGTGTATTAATGTTTCTTCCTAGCTAGACAAGTTTGCTAAAGCTAAAGGTACTGGTACTTCTATCCCAGTGGGTTAGAAAGAATCTGTGTGCTTGAGACTGTACTAATCGTCCTCAGCTAGCTAGAGTAGTAGAGTACAAAGAGCCATTTAAAGTGTATGTGTGTGTGTGTGTGTGTGGCTAGCTGAAATATTTGGCTTTCTACAGCTACAGGGACCAAATTTTAAGCTACATACTAGTACATCAGAATCGACCATGCATCCAATTTGTTCCACACTTGCTGCTCAGATCAAACCTAGCTATATTTGACCAATTATTAGGAGTATATAGGATGGAGTATTTCAAATAAACATTTCCATAAATAAACCTAATACCACATACTATTGTGTTCATTGTTTAGTCATAATATTTAATATTATGAGGTAGCATTGGAAAGGGTGGAAAAGCTTAAAAAAGGATATCCGGCCCATTCCACACAAATAGCGAAATGTCACATGTCATCATAGATCTAGCTAATTGACCTACTCTTTTGTCCATGGTAGATATATCGATGCAAGCAAAAATATCTGTTACTATATTTCATGCTACATGCATGTCTGACCAGTGCACATTGCATGGAACCAAAATTTGGAAGGCGTCAATCATGCATGTCTTTTTTTTATGGGAAGACGTCAATCATCTAACCGACGAAATAGCAACTGATTAGTCAGTAGATAAATTGACTGCTTCGCAAAAACAAAGCAAAAAAAGATACATTCACTGTTGCTAGCTCTAAACCCCAACGTGGTGAGCACGACTGCACGTACGAGTCATGCATCACCGCACAGTTCAACAGTTGCACCCAAGCTTCGTCTAAACTCCAAATTTAACACCCAAATTAACCACGTTTGAATTAGCTAGGTTCACATCAATCGATATATCATATTAGATGGATCATCGATTTTTCTCCAGCTATTACATACGTAGTATGACTCAGGCAGACATGGACCGTAACGTGCATCGATCAGTGACTACATCCAAGTTTAATCTTGCACCAATCATATGTACATGTACAGAAACCACACAAGCAGGGTCTCCAGTGCAGGTAGGTTCACATCACTATGGATGAGTAATGATATCTACACCAGCTCGCTAGCTAGCTAGGTAGCGCCTGGAGCGAGCGAGCGACCTGGTCAAGTGATCACTACCTGCAAGAAAGAAGCAAGCAGCAAAACGACCCTCACTGCTTTTTCCCTTAACAACTCTTTGTACCAACCACAGGAACAATCCCATCACGGGTTCATGACAAGTTAGCTAGCCAAGATCGTTGTACATATCGATCTTCTTCTTGCCACAATTGCCACCAACAGCAAATTAATGAAGCCTATCATGCATGATCGGTTGCCATGTATGCAAGAAACCTTAATACCATACCAAACATGCAAATGGATATGCGCATTCTTAGTACTGTTGCATTAATGGAGCCAGGGGAAACACAAGGAGCATAAAATTATCATACATATAGCTCATGCATGCATGGCCAGTACCGGCGACAGAGTGCAATATATGCATGAGATGGGGAATTAGGTACTTTCATGTACAAGAACTGCTAGTACACTGACTACTACGAGAGCTAGATAGCTAGCGAGCTAGATCCATCGAAATGATACGAGGCCCAGAAAAAACTCATTCTGTACCATCTCGCAGCACCGGATCGATCGAGGAAGGAAACAAATCAAGAAGTGAAGGCAATCAAGGAAAAACAAGATCGATTGGGGGATGTTAATAAGGCAGCAAGAACCAACCAAATCTCTTAATTATCTCTAGCTATAGCTAGCTAACTAATGAAGCTTCCCATACGGTGATGACGGCTGGTTGTTGTTGTTGCCGCCGGCGCCGTGGATGAAGGACGGCAGCATGTCCTGCAGGAGCCCGAAGTCCGGCGCCATGAAGTGCTGCATCTGGAGCGACGGAGGAGACGAGGCGGTGGGGCTCGCCACGCTGCTGATTGAGCCGGCCAGACCCTGGGTCGACGCTTGGTGGCCCGCACCGGAGCCGATCATCGGCCGCGTCATGCTGTGGTGGGCGCGCGGCTGCAGGAGGCCGCCCAGCACGTCGACGCCGCTGCTCCGGCCGAACGGCGATCCGGCGCGGCCGCCCATGCCCATCTGCGGCATCATGCCGAGGTGGCCGTGGTGCTGGTGATGCAGGTGCGCGGCCTGCGCGGCGAGGAGGTGGGTGCTGCCGCGGAGCGCGGAGGGGATGGGGTGCGTGTGCTTGCCCTCGTACGTGGTGATCACCACAGCCGGGTCCTGGAACGACCGCTCCACCCTCTTCTTCACCACACACTTCTGCGTCGTGCACCGGTAGTAGCTCCTGCACACACCCGTCACCATTATCAGCACAAGCACATACATAACCATTCTTCGTCCCTACATACAGTATATACCAAAATCGCCCATGCACATGCGGTGCAACTGCCTATGTATGTATAGTACGTACATACGTCGATACGTACCTGGGATATGGGCTGTTCTTGACGGCCTTCTGGCCGTACTTGCGCCAGCGGTAGCCGTCCTCGAGGTGGTCGACCTCGCTCTTGGTCATGAAGGCGAACCGCGGCTGCCGCGGCCGCTTCTCGCCCTTGGCCGCCTTGCCGCCCTTGGCCGCCACCGCCGCAGACCTGAAAAGATTTCGATTACGCGTCGGTGAGATGAGATATCAGCAGCCGAAAGCGGCGGAATCGTATACCATTTGGCTGTCTCGATACCTTAGCTATCTACTCCTAATCCTAGTGGTGGATAGAGATTTCGTTCATACTACGATCAATCGACCGACTGCGATATGTATGGCCTCCAGGCCGGGATCCCGTTCAAACATGCATGGTTGTTGGCGTGGTCTATGTATGAGCGCACATGGTTTTTTAGGAGGTTCACATTGTGCCCGGCCTTTTTGCTGCCCCTTTTCTGCTCTTTGGATTTTCTGGGAGATGCGTACATATGATAGGTTGCACCAAAGTAGAACCTGAGCAAATCCTAGATGGGGGAGGGTCTCTTAACTGGGCATGGTTTCATTCTAGAGATTATTGGGCATGATTTTGACAAAATGGGGTCATGGGCTAGAAGAAGAAAAATGAACAAAGCATAAATAAAAGTAGAAAAAATGCAAGAGGCAAATTTGTGATCAAGATTTTGGAGATGAAGCAAGTAATCAAGAGTTCATGACACGAAATCAGATTTTATGTTTTTATTTATATTTATTCTTGATTGTCAGGGTGAGGCTTGAGCGCTCGGTGTGAAACCCTAGCCGGGTTCACACCTTGGCCAGCCGGCCAAACTACCTTAAAAGGGGAATAAAGAACAAAAAAAGAACAGAAAAGGCATGAATGAATGAATGGCTAGCAAGCAATTCAAGGAAGCGAAATCTAGCCGGCCCCAAATCTTGATCCAATATCATCACAGAAAAGAACTAGAGGCAGGTAACCAGATTAGGCAGTCAGAAGGACCAAGAACTCGCCAAAAGGGACGCCCCAAGATTTCAGATCAAGACACGGAAAATCACAGAGAGAGAGAGAGAGAGAGAGAGAGAGAGAGAGAGAGAGAGAAATTAATGCAGTCCAACTCACCCTTTCTTGCTCTTGTCACCCTCATCTCCCCCCTTGCCGTCCTTCCCGTCGCCGTCCTCCTTCTTGCACCTCCCAGCCGAGTCCCCCTCTCCGGCGCAGAGGCCTCCGCCGGCCTCGCTCGACGAGGACGACATGGACGACGTGGCGTTGGGCGTCCCCCCGCCGGCGCTGGGGGTGAGGGCGCCGCCGCTGGGCGTGGTGTCCACCACCAGCTCCCTCTTGACGACGTCCTCCGCGGCTGGCAGCTCCAGCGCCCTGCACAGCAGATCGTAGTCCATGGGCGTCTGCAGGTAGTCGGCGAGCCAGGAGGCCTGCTGCTCTTGCTGCTGCATCCCCGGCCCCGGCCGCTGCATGAAGAGCGACGCGAGCTCGTCGTGGAACTGGAACTCGCCCGACATAGGCGCTACGCTGTATTGCTTTGCTGCCTGTGGGAACTCGAACCGATTGTTCTTGGCGCTGTGGCTGGCTGTGGG